>NC_053461.1:16704908-16789908 GCF_015227805.2 Hirundo rustica
CTTTGAGGGGTTTAACTTATTTTTAAAGCAAAAAACATGATGTGGGTTTTCTAGGACAATAAGGTTTCTTTTTTTGATGTGCTTCTCCTTCCTCTTGACCAGGAACTTTTTTAGGAAAACTGGTCAGAGAGAACCTCTTGGGTCATTGAGCCCAGTCTCCTGCAATGCACAGGAAATGCTTAGTTTAAAGGTCTTTGAAGCATCTCCTCTGCTTGACCCTAACTCTTTGAGTTGCAAAACCCCTTCCCAACCCTCTATTACAAACTGGACCTATAGTGAGGGATCCAAAGTGCCCACTGTAGCGTGGCACAGGGAGAAGGCAGCAGGGACTAAGGGCATCGGCTGCCAGCTCTGTATTCTGCACAGCTGCAGAGTCAAACCTCCAGTCCTGGTTCAGAGATCTAGGAAAAGTGCATGTGAACACAGGATTTCGTGGAACCATGTCATTCCTCAGTGCAAATTCTGCTTATGTAGGTGAATATTTTTGTGTCCATTCTCTTACAAAATATTTGATGTTAAAGATGCTTAATTATGTCAGTGGTCAAACCTAAGTCTGTGTCATTTGTGTTTGGCTGTAATATTCAGAAACTCATGGGCACAATCAAATATGAATGCCAGGAAGGCTAAGAATCATATAGCTTTTTAGAAAACCTCAATATTCAGTGGAAGGGCCCCGATGCAGTTTCACAGTAAAATAAATACATATGTTTGAACTTCATTTCTAGATTTACACTTTATTTTCTGCCTAAGCCCTGTACATAACCAGAGGATAGGTAAAAAATTATAGATAATTCACTACAAAATAAAAGCAAGCAGTCTTTAAGTTCTTCTGGTCATTTTTTGCCTGTACTAAGTCTTGCAGCACTTAATTTCAATATTCATGTTAAGGTTCAACCAGAGAGATAATTTTGAATCCTAGCCCTGTTTAATCCAGTGCTTAGTCTGGTGAAGTTTCTCTGGCTATACATTAGGATGAAATTAGAATTAAGTGCAAAGTATTCATACAAATTTCTCTGCGGTGCATGGGATGAAGAAATAAAGGCGCTTCAAAAGCAAGCTACTTTCAAAGATGATAATTCTGTATGATAAGTTTTGTACTAATGTCATATACAGCCAGCAAGGAAATACTTCAAAATCGGAGGCATCACATTTCATACTATTTCATGTCAAAGATGCATGACTGAAAAATTCCTATTAAAAACATGAAAACATGCCAAACGCAGAAAAGTGAACAACTGAGCAAAAAGTGAGACAAAGTGTTACTAATGTCTGCCAACTGGTATTACTCACAAGTACCATCAATCACACATGAGCAACCTCCAATGCTGCCCCCCCAGAACATGAAAACCCAGCTCACCCCTAACTTCTGGTAGCGTAGTTGTCCTGTTTGTGGCTAAGATTTCCTTTATTGTTTAGAGGTTCCCTCCAGTCCTGTGCATCTATTTTAACCCTAGCCAGTCATGTTGACAAGGAAAAGGGAAGAAAAACTTATTCAATTAAAACATCTTTACTGCTATTTAGAATGCAGATGAGCCCCTCAGCAATGAGGAAATTAGTATTTTATGGTGAAGCATTTATATAGTTTATTCTATATTTGAACCATAATAAATTACATCCATTTTTTACAAGAATTATAACTGACATGCTGTCAGAGCTGCACATGTACAGCCTTAGAAATATACATAATACTTTGAAAGCTGTCACATTCAGTACAGTTGTAAACATCACCCTGGGTTACCAAACTGTTATCTTTAGGTTTACTTCTTCGGATAAAGCTCGGGATCTTCGCACATTTCAACCAGAAGAAAATCAATTCTCCCTCAAACAGTTGCACAGCAGTTTACCACTCGTGTTTAAATGTTTTAGCTTGGATCCCAGTTTGGGGCTGCTTGCAAAATAGCCTCAGTTATTGGCTTTGAGTTAGGTCTGGGACAACACCAGAGTGACTCAGTGTCCTCCCTCCTGTTGACATTCTTCAATCCAAAAGTGCCACTATGGTTCTAAATGGTCCCTTTTGCTTAATATTCAGATGTATGTACTACATTGCAATGCTCTTTCTGCAGTGTTAGTTTTGTAGATTGATCCTTATGTAATACCATATATAAACCTGTTTTCATAAGTTTGCTGAATTGTTTTAAAAATATAATTGGAGAATCATAATGTTGCAATGGGACTCTCTAGGAGGTCTTCAGTTCTTCAGAAATATCATTCCTCTGGACTATGTTCTTTAGGATGCTGACAAAAGCTACCTCAGATGTTACCAAACTGTTACCAACTGAACATTTTTATAGTTTATTCCTTTGTATGCATTATTTTCTGTTTTTCAGTAAAAGCCAAAGGCAAAAAACCAAAGAATAAGGGTTTCCAACTGGAAATTTTGTATAATTAATTATAATAATTAAATTTTGTATAGTTAATTGTATAATTAAAATGGTCGAAAAAATGTGGCAGAGCAAACTGATCAGCTGCCATCAGAGCTCAACAGTGGTGGACCTGGGGCTGTGGGTGGAATTTAGGTGCTTACACCCCATCTCAGCTGGCTCCATCTCCTTTTGGGATAGTCCCTTAGAGCCTGCCAGCGCTGTCTGTCAGGTAATGTCTTTTTTTTTTTTTTCTTTTCCACTTCAAGTGGTAGAGGTCTACACCAGAAAATTCCTCGGATGGAGTTGGATGTTTTTTCCATCACAGAGCAGGAAGATGTCTTCCGTTCTTTCTAATCTGAGGTCTGGTAGCTCCAAATGTCATCGCAGTGCTGGGCTCTGTGGTACAGAGAGGTGAGGAGCCCCAGGAGCACCCACCACTGAACACAACAACACTTATGCTGTTGTTACAGTTAATTTCCTCCTCTCTTTGAACCATCTAAATTCAGCGTGCATTATCCTTCTGCTATTTATGTAAATGTTTAGATTAGGTAATATTTTACTCTACAGTGAATGACACCATAATCCTCCTTATTCTTTTCGTTTATCATAAATATTTAGTTTGTTTTTAGCTTGTGGGACTAAACACAACATCATTTTCATTACTGTGAAATCTTCCCCTTTTCTTCTCCTGCAAGCATCCCTGGTCCCCTGGCAGTACTCTGCTTCCCAGAACATGCTAATATTGCTTGCATTACTGCAGGATTACCACAATGAAGTATACACTTGGTATTATAATTCATAATGTTGCTTTAAAAGATTAACCACTCCCACGGCTGTGTCTGGTAATTACAGAGCAGACTTTCTTTCTTTCTTTTTTTTTTTTTTTAACAAAGAACAGCATGAACAAAATGACTGGCAAGCAGGTAAGTGTTTGGGGTGTGCTTTGTTTTTCAGCCTCAGAGAAAACCAGATGCAAAATTGATAAAGGAGACCGAGAATGGGTTTTAAGCTGAGATACTTTAGTGTATTAGTAATTTAACAGATTTATATGAAGGAGATGGCACTGTCGGCCCCTGGAATGTCACAAACTGATGCAATTGGCAATTGCCAGCTCAGACGACTTTCATGAACAGCCCCAAAATAATTAATAGGCCTTCTGGAGTTTTCCAGGCAAGTGAGTATGCTGGTGAAAGAGCAATAGTTGGTTTAGCCTGTCAAGGTTCATTCTTTTTCAAAACTCCAGTCCTCCCCTGATGCCCTCTAATGGTTTTTTGAAACACCAAAATGTTTTTGCATGAACAACATTACCCATTGTGCTTTAGTTAAATGCATTTCGATGTCAGACATGCTCCTGGTTCAAAAATGGCTGTTCCCCACCCCTTCCTGGGGGGATCTCCAGGGAGGGCAGCCAGATTGACTTTAATCGGCCAAAGACACAGGATGGGTTCTTAATGCGATAAACCGATGGAGTGTGCAAAGTCACATTAATATGTGGAAACTTGATCAGCTTTTATTAAGGGATCAGGAAATGCTTTAATTGCTGAGTGACAAGAGAACTTGTTTGTTTAATTGCTTGTTTGTGTTTGTCGTAATGCCTTGGGGGACGTGGTAATTTGTCCCATTGTTGTTTGAAAATGTGGGTCTGGAAGCCAAACCAACAGCAAATGACAAGATACTGCACCGAGTGTTGCCTCATCAGCACTTAGCACCAGTTTGGAGAGGATGGCAGCCTTTGGGGCAACAAAGTGGGATTCTCCTTCCAGTCTCTCCTCACTTGCATTGTCCAGAGCTTCCAGGCTGTGAGAAGGCTGGAATTCTTGTACTTAAATGAGGAGTTAGTCACTGTCTGTTAAATTAAAGTAGCACTTAAAGGCCGCTGCATGGTAGAGCAGCACTTAACAGGTTGCTCTCTCTTTCACAGCTGGGGATGTAATGGTTGCACGCTCCTACATAAAACTCCTAAAATATCTTGGAGCCTGAGGCAAAGTCCATTGAAGCTGCTGGTGTCTTGTTTGTTGGACTGGCCTTTGATCAGATGCTAATGCATAGCAATAGCTTTTCTATACTTTTCCTGAACAGGGTTTTAGCACGGAATTGTTCCCTGCTGTAGGACTGCAGCAGTCCTTGGGATAGATCTTTCATGGCTGGAGCTGACCACAAGCCTCGATGGTACAATGATGCCTGGCATTCCGTTCTGGGAAGAAGTATTAGGTTTGCTGTGAATTTACATGAAAAGTCCCTGGCTAGCAATTATTCTAAATATAAGGCTTCCTGAGATCCTAATATTTCTTTCCTCTAGATTTTTGCCTTACTTTGGAAGTTAAGTTTTCCATCCAGGAGCACCACCTGGAAAAGCTTTCCTTCCTGTTTTCTCTAAATTAGCCACTTTAAATACTTTCTTGATGGAGGAAGATAGAGGGTCAGTGATGATTAGTGTTATAACTGGCTTTCCAGATCAGTATCCAGCACTGCAGAATGCATCTACTTCTGTAGAAGGAGCCTAGGAGAAGCCGTATCAATATACATTACAGGCTTGTCATAACTCACTCATTTCCTATTTCAAACAGGAGGAAATATACTTGAACATATCTGTTGTATCTGTCAAGACTTCTCATTTGTCAAACTATTAGTGGTCCCTCTGTCAACATAAATAAATCTGTCCATAAATCTTGACAGGTATAATCATTTGTTGCGTTTGAAAGGCAAGTCTCTAACATTAGACCCCTTTTGATTCCTAACATGATTATCTTTAAAGAAAGACATTTCAGATGCCTTCTGGATCTGGCCTCTGTCAAACGATTTCTCTGCTCTCACTGAGTTATCTACTTGTACAAAGTAAGCAAAGGCATAGTTCCTGCTGTCAACTCTCCTGAAGAACACGCGAATCATCGGCACTGCAGCAGTGCCGAGGCCTCACCCTGCAAGTGATTATGTCTTGTTTGTCAGACCAGGCTCCTGATACACTTATTGTTCTTTACAGCTAGGTTTCTCATTTCTCAGAATAGAGCCATTCTTCTGGCACCAGTTGTCCTTTCTTTTCTTTTGAGGAGCTATCGAAGAACATTCTTTGAAGGTTCCATTGGATGCTGCCGATCTTTTCAGCGCTGTTGTTGTTGGCAAACAATCCGTACCCATATGAGAGAATTAGGCCTCTGAAATGGCTGCTGAAATATGGGCTGGCATAACTTTAGAATGAATTCCAAGCTTCACAAGCTCCCCCACTACTCTGGGGCACACTGAGCAGCTCCATCCTCCTAGGCTCTCCGGGGAGATATGGAGTGACCTTATTTCTGTGCTTGGTGGCCTAGTAATAGTAATTTTGCCTGCCTGATGAAGTCAACAGCTATCTGGCATTCACCAAGCTGGAATACGAAGTGAGGGTCTTTGGCCAGAGCTCAGTGTCTCAGCAGACAGCTCTGGCACATGACCCAGAAACTGGTCAGTGCACGCATACCGAAAGGCAGCCGGTGAGTCCACAGCTCTCAATGGCTTCATAACATTCCCTGCCACATGGAAAACCTAAAGCATAGGCTTTGCAAATGAGAATGAGTCAGGAGGTTGCTAGGGCTGGGTTTGTGGGAGCTGCACAGTAAAGAGTGGGTCCCCAGGGAGCTCCAGCAGGAGCCAAAGTAGTTGGTATCCGAGCCCCTGAGGTGTCACGGGCATGCCCAACTTACACAGCCACGGGAAATTACCTGGTGAATGCTGGAGGAAACCAAGAGCAAAGTTTTCCCTTTGGTCTTCTGACAGTGAAGTAAGGAAATCTCTAGTGTTTTCCATGAAATGTATTTAAAGTTCTACATCTTCCCTCTTTCAACTTTCCACTCCTTCAAATCATCTGCGGTTTGCTACAGGAAAGATTTTTAATTGACAGAATTTCAACTTGTGCTCCAAAGAGACTCATTACTTCACAGATTCTTTAGCTTCCTGGGGCCTTGACGTCATGGGGATATTTCTTGCTTTGTTCAGTGGATCCTTACCACTGAAACTAATTTTTCGATGAGCTGCAGAAGAAGCCTCTGTACCAAAAATTTGCTCGAGACCTCATGACGGTTTGTACAGGATGTCCAGATGCAGGGTGTCAAAATGCATCTGTTAGATAAGGTTTTCATCTGAATCACAGCTCTTAATGCATTTACTTATTAAATAGCAATTTTTTTCCATGTTGAATCACAATTTAGGATAATATTCAACTGGAGCAGACAATATGCCAGAGCCATAGGCACCTACTTTTCTATACCCTCTTGGTAGGCTGGAAGAAAAGGGGATACTTCAGTCCTTCGTTTCAGGGCAGGGATCCTACAGAAGTAGTTAAGACTGTGTACTAAATCTGCTTGAATTAAAATACTTAGATATACTTATCTTATATACTTATACAGTCAAAGAGGACATTTTTCTATAGCCTTGCTGACAAAACTCTTGGTCTGTGAAATTTGTTGAAGTCGGGGAGATAAACACCTTGTTTTCATGAGTCTGCATGATATAGGGCATATGCTTAAAAAAGAATACAACTTCATCTGGGTTCACACAGGCACCCACATGTGTTGATACCATTGGAGGGTCTGCAGGACTCTACAGCCCCCAGATGAGAGCTTCTGAGGGGCTGAATTCTGGAGGTGGATGCCTGGATTGATCTGCCCTGGCCTTCTGCATCTGTGCCTATCAGTGGCCCCTGCACGACGAGCTTCCACGAGCTCCCGCTGTTTCTGCTTTCTGGTTCTCTTTCCCTGGGCCAGGAAGGATGCAGGGTTCTACAGCTTCCTTTTCTGTTGATTGGCAAGATGGTGCTTTGTCAGGTAACTGCTGTTGCCACCAACTGCAAAGCTCACTAGAGTATAATGACACCTTCTGAGCCGCTTCTTTTATGCGTTAACCTACTTGGAAACAGAGGCTCATGTGCAAATTCCCACTGTATTTTGTGAAGGCTGGAACATAAGCCAGATCTGAGCTGAATTTCCCCTTTCCAAGAGCCAGCTGAATCCAAATCCCCTGATGCAGACATCCCCAAATTTTATGGGTGCAAAAGATGTCTTGATCCAAATTTTGCAGTTTGCTCCCATCTCTGCTTAAAACATAAAATGTATGTTTTTAGGGAAAAAGGATATAAACATCTTGTTCATGTTTGAGCTGAGAATGTCTTTTTTCTGTAGGCTGTCAACACAACTTCAAATGCATGCAGCCTGTCCAATCTGACAGACAATTTGCATATTTGTGGAATGCTAATGCCAAGTTACTGTATACATTTGTACATGAAAGCATTAGAAAGTTTGAAGGATTAAAGGTGGAAATGTATCCCCCTCGGCCTCGATTAGAGATCAAGACAGCACATCAATAGATGGCAGACAAATAACTGCTGCTTTGCCGTTTGGAATGGCTTAACCCAGAAATAATAAAATCCAAGTTATTTCCTAGGATATAAATAGCTGAGGGCTTTACACGTGCTAATTGCCGGAGCATTGTTTTAGCCTTTTGAGAGTGTAATGTGGAGTCTGGCACATCCAGTGTGAGCCCTCTGACACAGTGATTGTCTTTTTGTTCTGCGCTAACTGCGTGCCTGGACCACAGCTAAAGCGCCCAGAGCCAGCCCAGCCTAAGGCATCCATGCTGATGTCTAGGGCTGAACCTTCCTCAGTTGCTCTCAGGTCCTGGAAAGTTCTTTGAGGCCAGATGGAGGTGCTTGGCCCATGCAGAAGTGACTTAGTTTGCCATGAGGAGGGCGTCAGGAGGAGCAGCAGCAGGTGCTCAGCGGTTTTCCATAGAAAGATGATTCCTTGGCTGCATGCGTCAAGATATATTTTGGAGCCTGGCTCTAGACCCAGTGATTTGAAAATGGAGACTTGGAGTCTTAAAAACAAGATATGCTAAAGAATGATTTTGCCTGGTTCCTCCTAAGGACCAAAACCTGATACTATTTATTTTACTTGTGCTAAAAAATAACCTCAATAAGATGTTCTACGTTGGCCAATGGATATAATTTAGGACCAGACATTGGCAGCAGAGGACAGAGAATGCAGGAGCTAGTCAAATCCTTCCCCCGGTCTTTGATCCAAAACATGAATATTCCTTTGATTCAGGAAGGGTTTGGCCAGCCTTTTTCGCAAACGGTTGCACGTCTCTGCGTTTTCTGGCTGGGGGAAGTGGAAGTGGCAAAGCCTCAGATACCTGGGAACCAAGAGCTGAAAACTCTCCTGGAAACTTCTCATGGTCTAACGAAATTCCCGGGCCAGCTTCCAGCCTGAGCGGATGCAGACAATGAGCCAAAATGAACCACCAAATCTGTCGAGATTCAGCCGTCATTTACAAAAGAGGACTGGGATTTTCAAGGGAGTTTGTAGGAGCTGAACACCCAAATCTCTTTAAATCCCAGTGGAACTTTTTTTTCTCTCTTTCCTGTGCTGCACTGAAAAGCCTTGTCTATTTATTTGAAATATTTTGAAGACCTCAGGCAGCACTTTCATTACAGAAAAATCTCTCCACCAAAATTAGAAAATCACAAAGTTTTAGCTGCAGTCGCTGAAAATCTGTTATTTAACACACCTACCCAAAAAGCCCCAGGCTACACCAAAACTCTTGACCAGAGATAGCTCTGTGCTGTCACAAGACAGATCTATCTTTAGTTACCCCAGTTTGAAAACTTCACCCTTAATGCATTCAGAAAAAGTACGTTGTTGTTTTAAAGTACATTACTCAAACGCTGAGATGCCTTCCTACTGGGAGCAGCGTTACAAAGCCGAGCTCTGCCTGGATGCCTATCCAGCATGGATCTGACAATTCACATGTAGGAAAAGGCCTCTCATGCATTCATAGTTTAGATGACCTCCATATATTTGTTTAAAAAATAATTAGGCTTGCTTAGCTTTTGTACTGTTGCGTTTTCCTTTTTTTTTTTTTTTTTTTTTTAAAGTAGGTTTTCCTGTAGCACTCCCAGGCCAGTACAATGCTGGCTTTTAAAAGTGATTTGTCTGTTACCAGGCCGTTTTAAACTTTTACTTCCTAAGTCCTTGCAAACCAGCAATACAAGGAGACTAAAAAAAAAAAAATCTCCTGGGGATTGTTTTTATAGTAACAGTGAAAGCTTAAAATGTTGCAGCAGCAGCCAAATTATTTTTCTTTTACTGGAAACAATACCAACAACTGGAGTCTACGCACAAAACGGATTAAAGATACCCATAAAAATGACTAACAAATGAGTGCTACATTTCTTTTTATCATTTACTCTTTATAAAAAGCGACAGTTTGAAGGCTACTAATTTGGCAAGTTATTTCCCGTCTATAGTCATGGTTGTTCAGTAATTAGAGGATATATAAAACATGGACGTAGACATTCTACTGCAGTCCAACATTTTTGTGTGGTTTAAGATAAAGTCCACTTCCTTTCTTTCCGACTAATGGAAAGCAAGGTAGACATATCCAAAATTTAACTGCAGGACAAAGTTTTTTTTCAGGCAAAACTTTCACGAATAGTCTCATGACAAAAGTCCAAGTCCTATTTGCACTCTTAAGTATCAGAATGAGGATGCCCAAAGAAATCTAGTAACCTGAGGGCAAACAGGAGTGTTTTCTCCCATGACTAAACAAATGACTTCTTGAGCACAGCTGAAATCAAACATTTAAAATATTATTAATTGCTAATGATGATTGTTGAGTTTTTTTTTTTTAAAGTTATACGTGCTCTCCATAGGTAGGTAATTACTTTTTAAAATCTATTACTAAACATGGTACTTGGTGTCTAAGCCCTCCATCACTCTTGAAAATAACACTTATGTTTTTAAGTCGCTTAGGTGGGTTTTGAAATCTTTGCCTGCTATTTCACCATGTATTTTCTGGCAGTGGCCCTCTCTATACCTGTAAGTAGTAAAAAATATATTGCTCCCTCTGAAAGCAAAAGCTAAAAATAAAACAGGGCTCAGTTTAGTCAACATGAAGGCAAACTAGAAAACCATTAGTTGAGGAAACTGAAATAAGAGAACTCAAAATGAGCCATGCAGCAGTTGCTGGTAAAATTCTGTGTCTGTGGCTGCTGTGGTTGGGTTCCAATAGGCTGGTACGGGGATGCTTTGTGGAGCACATGGAATGGTGAGTCAGATGATCCCTGGCACACTTCTGGAGGCTGGGCTCGTGGCACAGGGCCCCTCGTTACGTGTGTGATTCAGGACCGGTTCCTCCGGTAATTACTGGTTTGCCTGACCACTGAGATGCTGAAGGCAAGGTCAACATCTGATATGGGGTGTGTGGCTGTACTCTAAACTTGGCTGTTTGTCCTTCCTGTTCCTTCCTTTATGCTCACCTGCTGCATGTCAATACAATCATTAATAGATTAATATATTGCTAATACATTCATTTTATGCTACATGTAATAGTATAATAATATATAGGTGTATTATTGCAGAATGAGATAATAACATATAATGCTAATATACTGATAATATATTAATATAAAAACAGTGAAATTGTAGCTGTATATTCAGAGTTTATCAAGTCCTAGAGAAAAGAAAAATTACTTATAGGCTGAAATTTCCCCAAAGCTGGCACTGACTAGTAATTACCTACTAATTTACATTAATACTGACCATGAGAGGTAGACCAAAAGCCCTGGTCCATGATATTGAGGTTAAGCCAATAATGTTCCAAAACAAAAAATTGTCTCAGTTTTAATTACTTTTTAAAATGATCACCATTACTGTGAAAAACTCTGTTCCAGTGTACATAAAACATAGTGGAATAATAACATCTTGTTTGATTATACAAAGTAGTTTTTTCCTTGGTGTTTTAGTTCTCAAAATTCCCAGAATACACCACATGGAAACTGTTCACTTGAGAAATTAAGTACCGTATGTGATAAGACAGTCATGTGAAATTTTTAAGCTGTCATTAAAAATGATTATAATTAGGACAAACTATATGAAAATGCTTTAAAATTGAGACCCTGGTGAATTAAAAATTAAGGGGTATATTATGTATTATCATGTTGAAGGGCAGGGATTTACGCGTGTAACTCCCATTAACACTTATGTGAGTTGCATTCCCAAATCCCCACGCCTGGCGATGAGCATCCACCCCCGCGTTTGTTGTCGCTGAACAACCTCAGCTTTTGCTGTGCTCCAACACAATTCCTCAGCCTGCTGAGAACAAGCGGAATGGAAAACCAGGAGTATAAACTGTTTTCCCTCACAAATCTAGGCCCCCAGACAGAGCCGAGTGTAATCCATCTAGGCGGTAGCCGCGCTCCCATGAGTAAGATTTACTTACAAAAAGTAACTGTCACGGAGTCTCCTCTTCCTTACAACTCTTTCTGTGCTTTCAACCACGCTTAATAACTGAGGGTTGGGCTGCAATCAATTTTTTCTATCTCCTCTAAATGCAGGAAGCCTGTTGCTGGGGGTGGGCTTGTAAAAGCGCTTCAGTCAGGAGCCTCCAACAGGAGCTTGTATCCACAGCAGCGTGGAACTCCCGTGTGAGGAGTGAGCGTGTTCTCTAAGGACAGTGTATGCAAGTGGAACACATTTCTTATTTGGTTGAGCCATTGGGCCGTTCAGAGCACTGGACAGGTGTGTATCCAGTGGTTTTGCTGGGCTTTGGGTCACACTCAGGTGAGGAATGAGGTGCTGGGGCTTGGGCAGCAGAAGTGTTGTCAGTTCACTTAACACTCAGGTGCTTTCCTCGTACCCCAGCATCAGCAATTATGTGAGTTTGCATCTTGGCTTTCATTGGAAAAATTGTAGTCCTTGTTCTTAAGAGAAAAACTTTCGTTATTTTACCTCAAAATTTGATTTTTTATTTTTATTTTTAATATAGAAGTACATCATTTTCACGCGAGTGGTTGTGGAGTTGCTCTCATTGTTGGATCTGCTCATTTTACACCCTGGATGTGGGTATGCTGATGCTACTGAGGTAAGACAGTTCATCTGTTGCTTGGGCTTTGCTGAGAGTCTGATAAAAACACTCATCACAAATGTCCTGTCCTACTGATTTTACAAAGGCACCCATATTACTTCTCTTTAAAACACCTTAAGAAAATTGTTATATTGCTACACTAAAGCTCTCAGCAAAGAAAACCCCACAGAACCACAGCTCAGACCTTGTACCTTTCTATGGCATTGCAAAATTGTAATTATACTAACACACTACATTCTTAACAACATCTTCTCCCTGGGGCAAAATAAATAAATCTAAATAGAATAGATATATGTATAATCAATACATCTCCTATTTTATTAATTAGCACCTGAGAAAAACACTTTACCAAGCTAGAAAATGCACTGATGAATTTTCAAGGAAAGCGATGAATTCCAGGTTAGTTTCTTTATTGGTACCTGTGGATTCTGTTGTATTGCTTGTTAACAGATGCAAGTGGGCAATATAACTATTACATCAGGCAATATTATAGAAACCCAGGCAGTTTCTAAGCAACAGCCCAGCACTGACTCTTCCCAGCTATTTTCTAGGATTCCCTCAGAAACAGTGAGTGAAGAGGAGTTGGACAATATAGTCTAGTTTTGAGAAAGGAATAAAGCATGAAACTGGTGATTTTCAAAATCATATTTTTGCAGATTTCTTACCAAATAAAAAGAACTAAAATTGAAAACTGTCAAAAACATTTCAGCTCAAGAGCTGCATAAACTTTTCTATTGTTCAGGCAGCTAAACAGACACAGCTATTTTGCTTCATACCTTGCCCACAAAAATAATGAAAATAAGGATCATAATAATAGAGCCTCTTCAGCTGGTTGGACTGAAACTGGATTTTGTGGTGTTTCCATTTGCAGACTAACTCATCAGTTCAACCTGAAAGTAAAACATTTTTCTGTTGGTTTTTTTTTTGTGGGGTTTTTTTTGTTTGTTTGTTTGTTTTTGGTTTTGGGTTTTTTGTTTGTTTGTGGGGTTTTTTTGTTTGTTTTGTGTTGTTGTTGTTGTTGTTTTGGTTTGTTTTTTTGTTTGTTTTTTGTTTGGGTTTTTTTTTTTGGTATGAATTCTGTGGACAGTCAAATCTGGCTCCTGATGATAAAAATCATGTGTTTAAGCCACATAGACTGTGTGTGTGTCAGCACACATAATTTTTTGCATACACAGATAGAAAGGTGCATTTCAAAGAAATGTCACTCTCAGATGTCACTGGCTGATACAGTTTCTTAGCCTACACGTTGCATATTGCACAGATGACATCTGCTTTATATATAACTGGGGATTCAATGAAGCAGCAAAGCTGGGATCTTTTTTATTACCCATAACTTTCTAACCAGGACTCCCTCAGAATTTGGAGAACACTCTTTCCACACTTTGCTTTAGTCCAATATGGCACCCAGTGTCAACTTCAGGTTTTGAACCAGACTTCTAAGAAGGACAGGGCTCTTTCATCTGTCTATGAATAATGCCCTTTCAGAAAACAGTTTATATTTAGAATAAATAAGAACAGACATATGTGCACACCAGCACTTGTGGACCCAAATGTGCTTCCAGGAGCACAACCATGAAAAAGCAAGAAGAAAATATTGTAAACCAGATGTTCTCTGGGTTTGAATGCTCCATTGGTTTCCATACACCATGCAAGGTTCTGGTCTGCTAAGGGAGTAGAAGCAAGTTCAATATGGGAGCTTGGAGTGCCAATAAGTTTTGCCTTGCTTGGGAAGGTGGAAAGCAGAGGCTTTCTTCACTCAAGTCTGATTTTTGGAAAAAAACCCACAACCTGATGACATCTCCAAAACAGAATTCTCTGTTGTGACATTTGAGTTATGAGCCAAAATACTTGCCCATTTTGGCCAAAAAAAACCCCCATGTTCATTCGCAAGAGCTGTGGTTGTGTGTCTTCATCCTCTTGTCTGAGCTTTTCCCCTCTTCCTTTTGTGTTACAGTGGCACACTGAGGGTGTGCGTGGTGGAGGTACCAAACTCCTGGGTGCTGTGGGATGCGTGGCTGCAGGGATGGGAGACACCCCAGATAGCCAGGCTGTGGCTCCCACCAAGGAACTGATGCAGTGGTCAGGATTCAGTGGCTTTTCTCTCTTTTCCTTACCAGTCTGCTCCTATTCTCGGGTGTTAGATATTAAAAAAAAAAAATAAAAAAATAAACAAAAACATTAAAAGATGGTATGAGAAACAGACACTTTCTGCTCCCTCAAAGGGGAAGGGAAATATGCTTCTCAATGAAAACTCAGTTTTCTATTAAAAGCTAGTTTTGGTGAAATGAAGTCACCCAAGCATACAGCTCAGTCCACACAATTTCCGTGTGTTTCCATCCATTCCTCCTTCCCCTCCCAGTCTCCAGACCATTCTCTGCCTGCCTGATACATGTTGACATGAGAATTAAATTGCTGAGAAGTATGAATGCTTTTGCTTTAACAGAAAGCCAGGTTACTATTCCTAGCATGGAAAGTTAAATGAAATCATGCTGTGAGTGAATTCCTATTGATTTCTTCAGGATTGATCAGAAACATTTGTCAAATTTTGTTTTCTTTCTGTCCTACATCTTCTTTAGACACATAGTTAAACATACTAAGGAACGTTTACATTTTAAAAATGTGTTCTAAGGTTGTTATATAAACATACATGTAATAAAAGTGACTGGTGATTTATATTTTCTATATACATTCAGATACTTTATTTCCAAAGCCAAGGTTTTTAAAAATAGGTGCCTAAATTCAGACACCTAAGTCTATGTTTACAGTCTTTGGTTGCCTGATTTTCAAACATGTTAATACTCAGAAACACTTTTTTCCTGTTGAATTGTCTCTTTTGGACAAAAATTTACATTGGGCTGTTTTTCATCTATTGGAGTCAGAAAGGGAAAATTAAAGATTATAAATTTTCAAAGGATGTAAAGGCATAAAGAAAAAAAAAAAAAGAAAAACTAAAAATCTGCATCTTTTTGCATAATTAATTGCAGAAAATGATGTGCATTGGTACAAGGGACATGGGTACCACCCAACAGATTCATCCTCGCTCAGTGAATTTGACCTAAACCCCTTTTCCCCAACATTTGTCTTTTCTTCTTTAGGTTCACACCAAGGCCTCCGGTTTGAAAAATGTATGTGTGCTCCTGCACCTAATGTATGTGCATATTCAGTGTGACTGCATATGGAAATGGAGCATCCATGCCAAGAGTTTTCCAGCCAAGAGGCTTTTTGCATGTGTGAGTCTCGGAGGGTTGTGTGCTTTTGGGGTAATTGTGCGTGTAAATCCAGCGGGCAGTCACACACCCAGCTATAACCTGTACAGCTGCATTAATACCTTTTTAAAACATCTAGCACAAGCTGGTGAGAAAAATGATACCTTTTCAGACACCTGGTCCTTGAAATAATAATAATAGAAAACCCCTAAAAACTGATTGTGGATCATGAAATGATGTGGTTCAGGTTTCAAAACCAGCCCCTGTGTCCCCCTCATAAACACAGGTCGCTCTTGCATTTAGGCACTATTAGATTTGTGGGTTTAATTACAAGTAAATGATTTTTTTAAGCGGTAAAAATAAATTTATGCTGTTCTAAAACCTAAAGAGAGAAACTTAAAATAAATAAATTTAAAAAAAAAAGGAAGAAGTAAATAAACATATAACAAGAAAAAGTTAGTGGAGCAGCTGTGTAAATAATACTAACAATGTTAAAGAATAAAAGGAAACTGCCAAAGCCACTTGGGATGAGGAAGGAGCCTAAAATCCCTTATTGCTCTAACAAGGTCTAACTCATTGGTGGTGCCTTTTTTTTTTCCCTGCCAACTGCAGGTCTGCCTTAGAAAGGCACCGGAAGAAGGGAAGGAAAATGAGGTTATCCCATAAAATAATCTGCTACTATTTTGTAAGTGCACAGGAATAGAGAATGAAGCAATGGTTTAATGTTGGGAGTAAAAGCTGCATGAAGTAATCAGCTGAACATTTACTTCATTCATCAGTGCAAAGCAAATGCTGAATTGTGCAGAAGTCAATAGAAAATTTCCACAGTTTTGTTGCAGGCTTTGCTGAATGACACCACTTGTCCACAGAAGTGCTCTGAACCTCAAACTCAGAGCCACTGTGGTGCACCTGGAGCTCTGCACTTGGAATCCAGGAAGGTGAGAAAGGCAGAGGACCTGTGGCTTTGCACCTAGAGGGTGTGTTCTGCCCTCCTCGTCTGAATTTTGTAACAGCTCTCAAGATCTTGAAGATAATCTAGGATTAGGAGAAACACCCCAAATTAAGTAATGCACGTGTTCTTGTTGCTTAGAAGTCAGAAACCATGTTTTATTCTAAGTAGAAATCTGTTGCTTGGATATGGAAGGATGTAAATTAAGTTTGTGAAACTTTAAAAAGGCACAAGGTGCTAGGAATAAATTGTTAGTTAATCTTAATTGTTGTTGCCTGTCCAGTATAATTATGACTTTGTAAATGAAGGCAAGGCTTCACAAAGGAGGCAGGGAAGCTCCCTCTGCCCAGGAGCTCCATGTTTCTCTGCAGACACCCAGTGCCACGAAACGTGTGGAGCCTGCCTGGTGCCTGCTCCGTTTCCAGAGTAAGGAGAGGGAAGCCAACACAAACTGTGCTCCAGCAGGACTGGGCTCTCAGTGTTTCTAGGGAAAGTCCAACTGGCAGCAGTTAAAGCTGCCTTGTGAGGCTCTGGCACTCGCCAGCTGCACTGGGCACTGCCACAGGGCAGGAATTCAGGGATGGTCATGCTCTCTTTAACTCTTACCTCAGACTCTTGACCCAGTGCCTGGGCCACCTTGGTGAACTTGCAAAGCATTTGCTGGTCCATTCCAACAATGCTGCCATGTGCTTGGTTCGTTGGAATGAGGGCTAACACTTGCTGTTTTTGCAGGACTGACTGAATGCAAGCCCACAGATTTCATCAGGGTTTTTTCTAGTTAATAGGTGCCCTATTGCCATTACTTCCATGTGCAGTTGTGGTATGATGTCAGATAACAGTTATGTGGGATTTGGGGCTCCTTTCAGTTTCCATTGCCAAGTCTGAGTTCCTTGCTTCTTGACAGAGATGATTTTTTACCTTAAATTTTAGAAAATACTTATTTAGTTGCTGTGTGAATTTATCAGAGTAAAATCAGTGCAAATTTAACTCTGCTTCTTACTGAAATCTGTCCACTTATCTATCTACCTACGATCTTCTTTTTCTATTTTTCTGGCTATTTCTATTTATTTACCTATCTTTCTAATATGTGTATAAATTAGTGTCTAATCACTAGGGCAATGGTGGTCTTAGAATTCAATTACAGCCTGAGGTATCTGGTGTTCTAGCTTGCTGACCCATCCTGCATCAGGGAGACCTGTAGAACCCACAGAAAGATAAAACACCTTCAAGCAGTTTTTACCTGCTAATAGCAGTTCTATCATTGCGAGATCTGGCAAGATAGTCAAACACCACATTTTCCCAAGGGTATTTAGAGCAGGCAGAGCTGAGAGAATGGTTAACAAGTTTTCTGTGGAAGGAGGAGTGTATCTGCAAGGGTGAGGAGAGCCTTCAATGATGTGCCACTTGTAAATGCATATGAACTCTGCAATAGGTGCGGTGCTTTTGCTCAACAGCTGCAATCTTTTCATTGTACCTCTTCTGTTGAATTCAGATAAAAGCACTCCACAGTCAACAAATCTCTGTTCTTGTCCCACTTGAAAGGGTCAAATGAAATTTCCCACCAGAGAACAAAAAAAACCTGGAGGTCCCCAGCGAGTTTGGGTGGCAGCATGCCAAGAGAGAGGGGAGGGGAGGAGGTGGTGGCTGCGGTGGTGATGCCAGGGCAGAGCAGTGATGCCAGTGAGGGTGAAAAATGCTCCCCAGGCTGGCAGCCCCATGAGAGGAGAGGCAGGGCTGGCATGGCAGCCAGGCAGGAGCTGTGAAATCACTTCTTCCCGAGATGCCAGTGCCGATTGTCCCGAGAGATTTAGGAGATCAGGTGAAGCTCTCTGGGGTTGCTCTCTCGTGGTGGAGGTGGTCCACAGGCTGGAGTGGGAGCTCATGGAAGGAGAGGATGAGCCTCTTGCTGACCTCGTGGGCACAGGCAGTATTTCCAATGTACCTGGCTCTGCAGAGAGGAAAGGAAGCTGGAGAGGGGGAGAAGACCAAAATTCTCCTAAGTATCTCCTGAGTCATTGCTCAGGATGCTGGTTGGATACTCCGTGACGTGTTGAGAGAAGGATTCAAAAAAAGAGCTTATTTTTACAATAACAGCACCAAACCATTATAAAAATCCACCTACACCTTCAGCAAAACTGCAGCATATGTTTTTGAGTCAAAGACATTTGCACCAAATGCAGAGTCTCGAGATGTCTGGCAGCTGGAGCAGGGAGCAGGTGTATATTTAGCCCTTTCAATCGTGCACTTCAGTGCATGTAAATATTTGCTAGGTCAGAGCGTCAGTGTGCTAACGAGCCACATGTGACAATGTCCATTTCCCAGGAGCCTGTGCTTTGCACATTCTCTCAAACCTCTGCACCATCAGTGCAATGTGTTTTTACTTGTCTTGTGCTATCCCTATCTCCTTGTGTCAGTGGAGAGGCAGCTCCACCTCCACTGCAGTAAACAGCTTTTCCTGACAGTGGCAGGTTGTAGGCACAGGGACAGAGTCCTAGTGCAATCCTAGTCCTGGTATCTTCCAAGACCCAAAGCCTCAAACAAACACCTACAAAGAAGTTGAAGACAAGATGGGGTCAGAAATTAGAAATTTTCATTTTTCAAGATAAAGATATTGAGCACCTATAAGTTTTTTTGATTACTTCTCATTGGCTATGGAATAATAAGGCCCAGAGAGCTGCTGCACTGTAAACCTGGGGAAAGCCTGTTCAGAGCAGGGGATGGCACAAAGCAGTGAAAGGACACGAAGTAACCCATCACCAACACCCTCTTCCCATATCAGCAAAAGGACTCAGTTATGAGAATAAAAGGGACCTTGGCTGCAAATGACTTAGGGCAGCATAAATATGTATTATGAATTTTAGGCTGAGACATAATTAAATGCCATTTGTCAGATCTATGCTTGTTTTTCATCTCATTTGAGTTTTACAGAATGAATTAACTAACAAATGTGCCTCTGATTCTACCAAAACAAATCATTTCTCAGTAAAGTTGCCTCCAAGCAGCAGTGAGAGAGTGACTGGGGGGAATGACCTTCTGCTGTGAAGTTGTCACGTTCCAGCAGAGCCCTGAGTGGCAATGACAGCCTCAGTAATGGGGAGCCCATAGTGGCCTGGCAGTCTTGTTGATAACTTGTTAATTTATTTAGTGCAGTGGTGCAGAGGCGAAGATCTGGAGTAAAGGGTGCAGTGAGCTGAGCCTCGGGGCTGAAATATGTAAATACCCTGGTTTAGAGAAAAAAAAAAATAATAGGTTTCTTGTTCATTGTCACTAAATGAGGTTGATGACAGGAGATACTGGTGAGCAAATAGGCTCATGTTTGTACCACGGCAGTTTTCATTAAACACCTGATGCAGCAAATGTATGGTCAGTGTGTGCCCAGTTTGGGTAATAGAGCTCTAAGTGCTCCTCTTCTGGCCGTGTGAAAGCAGGATCACAGCACACCAAGGGACTTTCATCCTGAGCTGAGTCATGGAATGAGAAACAAAGGGTCTGTGTGCCTTTGACAGGCAAATGGGAGACAGTGTTTAAGCCTATATGCGAAGAAATCCTTTCCTTGCAATTTAACTGTATCTTGTAGAGCTATCTCACTTTGCTCCATCATATTAAACCAAAGGTCCTTCTTATGCTTAGAAAAGTATTATAGCAAATGGATGGGTTTGCGAACCATGTCTTAAATTCTGTTCTGAAGTGTTAGTAAATGCTCAGGAATGGGTGATATACAGCCCTTAAGGGATCTAATGTCTTCTCCAAGAGACAAGCTCCTGCAAGACCCAGATCCATTGGTAATGTCATAAAACAGATACCCCAAAATAAAAACATTTATGTGGTTTGGAGAGTCCCACATGTTGTCCCTAGCAGGTGGCCTCCTGCAGCTGTACTCTTCATGCTGTTCAGTTCATACATTTATGAAAGTAGTTTGTTATATCAGGTTAATGAAAATATGCAATAAATGCTCTAAATAGAGCTAGAGGCAAACAGGTGAGTCAAACAAATAGAGCTGATAAGAATTGTCCTGTGTACACCTCTGCAGAATTATCCCTAAAATATCTTAAAGAAGATGGGGTAGAGAATATTTAACAAATAATATGGTGTCATTTGAAAAACAAATCCAGATGGTGGTGTTAGCATATCCAGTGACTTAACCATAATGCCATGTGTCTGCAGGAAAACAATAACCTCCACACAGCCCAAGCCTGCAAGCCCGAATTCATACACACTGAGGAGTTGTGTTGTAAATACGAGGAAACAAGCTGCACCTGGTGGCCAGGTACCAACAGGAATACTGGTAGCAAGCGTTGGATCTCACCCATGGGCACTTCTCACGGCAGGCTGAGGAAAAGTACATTTCCCTCTTTCCCAACGAGGGAAGAGCAGCACTGGGCTGTCTGCAGGCACCTGTCATCAGCTGTGTCCGGGGAGCTTGGGCAGCCTGCTCCCATCTTCTTCTTGCTCTTCCCAGGTCCTGAATATGTTGCTGTGTGTCCTTCAGCTTCTGGAGGGTCTGGAGTGCCCACGGGACACCTCGGCTCTTGGCCTCAGTGCATGAATGTGCACGAGGAATTTCCCCTGAACATTTGTTATCCCTGGTACCACAGTCAACAGTTGGCTGGGTAACTGAGCAAATTTACTTGAACTCTTTATTTCCCAGGTCTTATTTTTCTAAGGAAGGCAATAAATCAATGACAGGAAAAGTACTCACCAGGCAGAAATTGGGTAGCTCCATGACTTAATCAGCACTGATTAATGCCGGTCGGGAATCTATCTCTGCATTTCTTTGGAATACATTTTGGAAAGTCTAGGAGTTCCTAGCAGAGTTTTGCATGAAAAATTAAATTACTCGCGTATTCCTGTCTCTCCTCTAACAGCTAGGTTTCTTGAGGCTCTCACCATCCTTTCCCTGTCTGTCTGGGCGCTCCGTGGAGCAGTGCTCCCTCCAGAGCTGGAGGCAGATGGTCGCCGGCGAGCCCAGTGCCAGGTCTGGGTGACAGGAGCGGAAAGGCAAGGACAGCCACAGCCGGATGAGACGCTTCTCTTCCTCTCTGGCTGCAACACACTGAAAATGCCAAAGATACGTCAGCCAGAGATGGGGCTGGGGGCCGGAGCTGCGTCAGAAGCAGCCCTTCTCCTGCGAGGGTGGAAGAGGAGCCGTGACTCCCGAGGCGGGTCAAGGCCGGCCAGCAAACAACCCGGGCAAGAAACCCCCAGATGGATAAACAATCCAGACATCTGGTGAGATCCCGGCATCGCTGCAATCAGGGAGGTTTTGGCACCGGCTTTGACACTGCCAGGATTTCCCTTGTAATTAGCAGCGTGCAGCCCGTCTGGGGAGGATGTTCCCTCCGGAAAGCTGCTGGGACCAAGCTGCAAAGCGATCTTCATCTCTGCGAGGCAAAGAATAACACCCAGTTAGACCATGGCTCCCCAGATATCAGAAAATTACTGACTGGAACTCAACGAATATTAGATGCTACTGATAAACTAACCACTAACAACTAACTGGCTTGGTTGCTCCCAAGATTTCATAAGGGGCTCACAGTGGGGCCACGAGGAAAACACTGGAGCAGACTCGGAGCAGCCACGAGAAGGGATTCAGTATGGCAAAGGGAGCACAAACCCCAGAGCAAGCGGAGGTGTCTGCATCCCCTTCACAGCATCAGGAAGTTAGGCGGGTACGTATAAAGCAGGCAAATTGAACCACAAATTTATTACGATAAAAGGCTCAGTCTGGTAAGACTATCAACATAATAGATTTTTCAGTTTCTACACTGATCCAGGCACACAGACATATAAAATACCTCCACAATAGGGTTTTTCTTGGGGAAAAAAAAAAAAAAAAATCAAAAATCTGTGTTGCTAAAGACCTTAGCTACCTGTATTTGAAGATCGTTGTCTGAAAAGATGAAAAACATACATTTTCATTTCATTTCAGATTAGCATGGTAAACAGCTAGATCTGTTCTTTCAAGTGGAGCATTCGGCTCCATTTGTTAGCTTTGTTGCTGATATTTCACCTCTCTTATTTACTTAACATAGTTTGACAAGAAATTCTCAGTGAGATAATATATCTACATGAAAGACAGGCTTGGGGAACAAGTCCAGGGGTTTCAGTGGGACAGAATCAATTATTTATGTCTTTACCATTTTGGTCTGCCTTCATTCCACAGAAAGCACTCAGAAGAGCTACTCAACCAGCTGCATATTTTTGGTAGATAGATATAGTCTATTCTTAGGGGGGGAAAAAAAAAAGGACATCAGTATAAATCAAGATTGCACCCACTTGCAAAAAATATCAAATCCCAAGTGATGGAAGCTAACACCCTGAAAAACAACGCCCTCTCCCCAGCCAAGCAGGATGGCCCCTGCTGCAGGGAGCAACTACTACAAACAGAATTAACAAATGTTCTTGTTGCTTTTTTTGCCATGCAAAATTAGACAAACTGTATAGAAGTCAGCTTCATTTCTCCCAAACAGCACAGTAGAACGGATCCTTACACAGCAACCAGCTGGGGCAAGGAGATTCTGAGGCTGAGGTAAGGCAGGTGATAGAGGACACCTCCATTCTTACAATAAATATCAGAAAAGAAAATTGCTTACCCATTCTGGATAGCTCAAAAACGTAAACCACAGCAGTCTCACATACAGCCCATCCCAGCTCAGATCAGCAGGCAGAACCTGAAGAGACCCAAGGCTCTGGAGTTCCTGTTTCAGCATCGTGTGATGGGTCCATGCCAAACATCAATCCAGAAGCAGGCAGCCGTAGCCAAAGGCTGCCAGGCTGCGGGGACAGCAGAGTGGCTCCAGTTCCTGCAGCAGCATCACAGTAAGTGATGAGGGGAAGTTTCTACAACCCGTGAGCACTTTGTCACTCAGAGGTCAATGCGAAAGGGTAAAGAATAAAAAAACCCACAAAACCCCTAAATAAATTTAAAAAAAAAAAAAAAAAAAAAAAAAAAAGTGGCGTAGAGGAATGAAAGGGAATGAGCAGTGAATTTAAAAAATAAAGAGAGAAACCAAAGCATGTGAAAAACTTACCCAAAGTAAAAGCCAGGCCTTCATGATGTTCCTGTAGAAGCCTAGGTGAAATCTCCCCCTCTCTTTGATGATGGAGGGTCAGGTCCTTAGGAAAAAGGGTTGGTTTGGACATAATGAAAAGAAAGAATGTAGTGCAAATGAAGGAAAATAAGTGAGTGGTGCCATACAAAAATAACAATTCTGTAGCTACTAGGCAATATTGTCATCTCTGCACACATCCAAGGACTTAAGTGACCCGCTACTCTTGCTGAGGATCTGCTCCATTAATAATAAGAAAGAGCAATTTAAACTATGTCTTTTTTTCATTGTGTTTTATACAGGTTTGGGGAATATATTATCAAAGGCTCCAATTCTGGCCAAAGTCCACAGGAATCATCACCTGTGGTCAGGCCCTGGATAGAAAGATCAGAGCTATCTTTGCGTAGCCCTACCACCAAAAACAGATCAATCAGAAGTAACTCAAAAGGAAATAGTCTACAGGGAACAGATGAAGATGCATTTAGAGGAAATAATCCCCATTCAGGATGCCATTATTAAAAGAGAGAGATAACTATCAGAGCTAAGATATGTCAGGGCAACCTCGTTGACATGGGACTGGAGAACTTCTACTGTAAAAGCAGAGAAACTAGGTCAGTGCTTTTTGAAGAGAGGAAAGCTCAGGGTGGACATCATTATTTTATACACGATTCTAAGGGGAATAGCTAGGAGAGATGTCAGAAAACTAGTGTCAAATACAAGAACAAATGGACAGGCTCTAAGAAAGGGAAATGAAGAGAAACTAAAGGAGGCTCAAGCTCGAGGGATATAAACATTTCTGTACACACTAAGCAGTTGATGCAATGACTGGGTTACAGAAAGGGCTGCTAAGAGCGACCAATAAGGGTTTGGAAAAGGAAAAGCTTTGTGGGCTACAGCCACCTGAGAGCAGACAAATCTGTCTCTTGATCTTGTCTGTCCCTACAATTGCCCAAGTTTCAATCTCAAAATTACTGCGAGGCTCACACACAGTAAATCTCTGTGCAAGCGCAATAGATTGAAGTGAGAATTCAGTTTATCACTCAAAGATAAAACTCAGAAGAGCGTTTGCCTTCTAATTCTATTAATATAAATGTAATTACAAGGGCTAATTCCAATTCAAATGTTAACTTATAAGTACTGGTGGAGGTAGCAGCCTACAGAAAAAGAGATGATGCTGGAATCCCTGATTCTTATGTTTGATCAATAGGTCAGTACTAATGGACTTCATTTATTAATTGGAGCATGTGGTTTGAAAATGAGCCTAGTTTTTAGGTTGTATGTTCTAACAGCTAGAATATTTGCATGTTGCAGTCTCTGTACAAGAAAAAAAATTCTCTGTAGTGTTGTAACAGGAAAGAATTGTCTTTATTTAAAACAAACAAACAAAAAAAAAACCACAAAAAAAACCCCAACAACAACTACAACAACAACAACAACAAAAAACCCAAAACAACAACAAAAAAAAACCAAAAAAAAAAAAAAAAACCAAAAAAACCCCACCAAACACAGAATATTAACTATGATGCAAGTGACTTCCAGAACATGCTGCCTTAAACACAGATCAAAATAGTACTCTTTGTTCTAAGTACCTGAGATGTAAACCAGTCACTAGGGGAAGGAAAAAAAAAATAAAACCAAAACCGAGTAGATTGAGGTAATAGCCTGGGGCAAAGGGAGTTGAAGACAGAGGAGAATCAGTGGACTGTACAGTCTAGAGCTGTTTTAGGGCATTTTCTTACATCCTCTGAAATTTAAAGGCAGAACTTCATATGGTAGAAATAAGCACAGCTTTATGGAAGCTGATGGAGCTAAGCCATGGGTCCGTTTCCAAATAAGTATTTTAATACTTTAAAAGAAGAAAACAGGAAAAAAGTAGCAGAAACACAAGAGACACAAGAGTCCCACTGAATATGTGTCAGATGCTGAGTCCTGTCCATCGGGAATTTTCCTTGTTTAGAATTACATGGCATAGAAGCGATTTTGGTCATACGAGGCTGACAGTTGGATTAGGTGATCTTGCACGTCTCTTCCAGCCTTGATGATTCTGTAATTCTGTAATGAATTTTTTCTACTGTCTTACCTTGGCCTGAAAAATGTCACAAACCTTCCTCCTTTCCAGCCCACTGGTTAAACAAGAGAGATTTTGAAGTGAAATATGAAGAAAGTCTGAGTGTGCTGTAGCTCTCTCTGCCTCCATTCTGTACTGTGGTAGTAAAAGTGTGCCTGCACCTTCCAGATCATAAAAAAAATCCCTGGCAATGAGATGCTCATAAAACTTTCAGAGCAAGCTCAGATCGATTCTGAACCACCAGGATGTGATACTGAGATGAAGTGGCCCATCTCAGCCACGGTTACAGCTGCTGAGACATTGATGTTGACACGGAACCAAAAATTTGTCACGGCACTGGGGAAGAGCAGGGATCACAGAGTGAGTGATACTGATCAAAGCAGATGAGAGTCAGGAATGTTTATCCAGGAGATGCAAACTCAGACACATACCTCGGTGATCTGAAGCCGTCAGAGTTAATATGCTGTCTATTAACATTTGCTCAAATACAGCACCTGTCAGAGCACGTACAGGAAAAGGGATTTTTGGGTCAATCTGACATGTGAAGAGTGAGATGTTGTCGAGGGGAGCCAACCCTGGCTGCCTGGCAGTGGGTGCTGTGTTTTCTGTGCACCTTGTCTTGTCCTAGGCACCAAACCCCAGAGGTTAATGCTCTCTGTGGACTTTGGTTTCACTCCAGTGTGATCATTTCTCACACTTAACAGCACTCCAATATCTGCCGTGCTAATGCGTGTGTCTCCTGGCACTGCTCTGCCAGGAAAGGGAGTGCCGTGCTTGTGGTTACTGGTTGTCTGCAGCAGAGGTGAGGCTGGAGAAGGGTTTCCTACAGCCAGAGCTCTCTCTAGCACCCTGTTGCATCCTCATGGATCAGTGTCCTCAGGAGGGAAGTGCAGCATCCTGGCAGCCCAGCAGCCTCAAGCCCCTGTGCTGTTCCCCTGTTGATTTTTGGGTAATGTACATAACAGCAGCCCCAGGAATGCTTACCATAGATTCTATACTGAAGAAAATAGGGTGGCAAATAACTTTTCACCTCTCACTAGGTGCTTAAAACAGCATCCTGTTATCAAGCAGCTGGGCACTTCCGGGGAAGATTTTTTCATATCTGTTTCATATACAGGCTATCACAAAGTATTTTTTTGCATTATTGTGTGTCCTTAAGCAATGGGAAAGCAGAGAATTTATATTTTGGGCAGTCCTCAATGTCATTGTTATTGTCCATGCCACAGCTGCATATCTTAACCTGAACTTTGAAAGCTCACTGCGTATCAGGTAGTTTCAGAGCAAACCCATGTTCTTAATGAGTAAATGAAGTTACTGTTACTTTAGTTTATTCTAAGTGTTGAACCCAGCATGGGATCTAACCTGGAACAGTCATCTCGAGAATATTGCAGTGGAAAGTAGAGCGTAGGATTTAACATTGGAAATTAGAAGTTGATCCTACTTCTTATACAAAATTGAGATTGACAAAATTGAGGTTTATCTACATAAACCTTTAAACAAAGATGTGGCTCTGAATCAAAATTAGGGAACTGGAGAAATGAAATTGAGGACTTTGTGCTCTTAAAGGCAACTTGCCCAGCAAGACTCTCAGCAGCGGAGAACTAAGCGCAGACATTAATGGAGTCAGGTCTTTTTCTGGAGGTCAATTTTTAATAAATCAAGATTGTTTAAAAATTATAATTATTGATTAATTAAATTTATACTTGGAGCTTAGCCCTCTTAGTTTTGAAGAGCCTGCACACCCAACTGGTATGAATGATGAACTGAAAGAAAGGAAAAAAGTCAGTATTTAATTAACTGCTATTTCAAATGGATCTAATGCTAGCAATGGGTTTGGATGTCTGCTCCCCATAAGTGCAAGTAAAGGGGCTTTTTTGCAAGTCTCTCTCTGTGCTCAGATCCCACAAAGCAGCCTGCCCTGTGTCAGACCATAAAGAAACTGAAAAAGGGCAGGTTTGGATTAGATATCAGGGAGAAATCCTTTGCTGTGAGGGTGGTGAGACACTGGTAGAGTTGCCCAGACAAGTGGCCAAGGCCAGGCTGGACCGGGCTTGGAGCTACCTGGTGTAGTGGAAAATGTCCCTGCCATGGCAGGTGTTGGGACAAGATGAGCTTTAAGGTCACTTCCAACCCAAACCATTCCACGATTCTGTGATGAATAGTGCATTAACCTCCAAAATGTCATCCAAAAACCCTCAAAAGACAGAGTAAGAGAGATTGGAAGCATATTGTGAGTCCCGAAGTCCAACAGTGAAGCGCACAGAGCTGAACTGCACAGCTGGAGCACAGCTGAACTCTACAAGCAGTGTCTGGGCTTATCTGAAGGTAGCTGAAAGTAACTGAACAGGGCTGAAAGCTGACAGAGAGTCAGCACAGAAGCAGGAGTATCCATTTACCTAAAGTGGAGCTCCTAAGGTGGGAGCAGGCAGCATTAAGCCCTTTGCATGCAGAGGGGAGCCATCTGAAGAGGAAAAAGGAGCAACGCCCGAGGCGCTGTGGTACCAAAGGCAGGGGACTGGAGGTGAGTGAAATGAGAAACGAGGAGGCACCACGTTGGCACGAAGGGATGCACTGTCACAGGCAGCTCCCAAGCTGATCCCGCACTTAAAAATAGATTGACGTTTATCCAGGAGATGAGTTTGTTGTTCTGTAACTACAGCATTTTCTATTACGTTTGATAAGGGAAAGAAGATTGCGTCTTGGTCAGAAATATAAAAATTTTTCCTCCTAGCAGGGGATAATAGCAGGAGAACAGGGGCAGGTGACAACTGCAGATTAAAAATAGTTCAGTGCAGCTCCTGGTAAGGAAGATAAGTTCAGTGCTGGGCTGAGATTTCGGCCCACGCTCAGAGCCAGGCCACCCCTGTGGTTCCCCACAGCAGTGCCCTGCTCCTCTCCCCTCCAGAACTGCTCCTCTTGGGCCACTCTGGGCAATTCTTCTGGGAATCAACTTGATATTGCACAGAAAGTCATTAGAGGGAGATAAACATGGCCAGTGTGCCAGCAAGGCCCTGATCTAAGGGAAGTTTTGGGGTGGAATTAGTGTAAAAGAGGTGTTGGCTGTCAAGGTGGGGGTGTCTCTGTCTGTTGGGGGGCTACAAAAAAGATGGAGAGACCCTATCTACAAAAGCATGTAGTGACAGGACAAGGGGGATGGCTTCAAAATGAAGAGGTTTAGATTTTGATATTGGGAAGAAATTCTTCCGTGGGAGCACGCTGAGGCCCTGGCAGAGGGTGCCCAGAGGAACTGAGGCTGCCCCTGTATCCCTGGAAGTGTCCAAGGCCAGGATGGATGAGGCTTGGAGCAACCTGGGATAGTGGAAGGTGCCCTGTCCATGGCAGGCAGTTGGTCCAAGATGATCTTTTAAGAAACTTTCCAACCAAAACCAGTCTATGGATCTGCGAGCACACCCCAGACTGATGTGAAGGATGCAGGTACTGCCTGACGTCTGCAATTGCACGGTAGGTAGTGCAAAAGCCTTAACTTTGCAAAAAATCCAAACCTCTTTTGTTTCAGTGTATAACTGTTGATCTAAAATGGGAGTTCTTGTTTTTTAATTCACAAAGCTTAAAAGATCGTTCGTTTTATATTAAAATGATAGCCTTTGCAAGAGACCTTCAATCTAATTAAAGCCAGGAGATTAGCATCCCTTAGAATATTTGCAAAGCCTGCAATGCGAAGTTAATGAAATGTGTACACTTTTACAAAGCTTTAATTTTTAATGAAATAATTCAGGACATGGACTTTGCTCCTCTGCCTTACCAGCGTCCAAAACAGGGAGTGTTTATAAACAATGCAAAGTTCTGGGCTGAAAAAGACAGAGGAGAGGATAATCTAAAGGCTTCTTGGTAACTACTGCAAGCCTGTCTTTTATCTCTTCTGTTCAGCCTGAGAATGTGAATATTCCTGATTAATAGTAATGACTGAGAATATGGTTTCAGAGTGGCAGTTACTTTTTAAGGCTATGTATATGTGTATATATATATATATCTGTGTGTATGTATAAATACATATAGGTACCATAGACTGTATTTATATATAAATACATACATGTATGATAAATTAGATATACCGCTGTATAAAGTCACAGTGACTGCTTAAAGGACTTTAAATAAAGCCAGTAAGGGAATATGTTGCAAGGGAATGTCTCCTTTTTGAAGAAAGGGGCTGAGCTCAGAGGCAGGGGAACAGCCAAGGCTGGACCAGTCTAGTTCAGAGGGGATGACCAAAGGAAACCCTAAGCAATTCCAGCCTCTTTTGAGGTCAGGCTCTTCTAATGATGGCCCCACTCCTCTGTTATCGTTTGAGAAGGAAGAAAAGAGGAAAAAAGCCGAAGCACAGAGAGGAGCAAGCCCTGTTCAGAGTCAGGGTTGCCCTGGCAGTGTCAGGGGGCAGGGCATCCCCAGGGCCACACACACCCTGTCCTGGGCTGATTTACAAACAGCCACACCATTAGAGCTATTTGCTGCCTCTGCTTCTTTCACCCTTTCCTTTGCTGCCTCTCAATTTTGCCACAGGAAAGATCTGGCTGTTGCATTCAAGATAGTAATTCTTTTATAGAGCCACCCCTCTACTTTATATTATGCTTACTGGATCCTTCTGAAACCTAAATGTTGGAATATCCTAATCTTGCTCTACATTTTAAAGCTGAAAGATAAACGTGTTGTTTAATGAAATCCACAACACTACAGGAATAGTAACCATTGTGTTTCTTCATTTCAAAGAACGGCTGAAATCTAACATCTGGTGTAACTGTACAAACCTGACCTTAGGTCACAGTAAGTATTGTATTGTTGATGATGGATACGCTTTTTTCATTACCATGCTGTCTCCATTCTTTCAGCATCCATGCTGTGAATCCCCAGTTATAGCCAGGACTATTGATAAATACTGATTTTTAAAATACAATTCCTTTTTTTTTTTTTTTTTTACACCTTTAAGCATGCATTGTACGGCATTCTCTTTTTAAATAGCTCTTCTAGTTTGTTGTCAACAATATGCTATTGTTTGAGCAAACTTTTCTGCAAGATAGCTCTAACACACAAGGATCAAGGATTATGCGTCTGAAGACGCAGCTATGATCCTGAAAGGACGGTGTCACAAAAAGGTGATCCTCTGCCTCTCATGCCTTCCCCTGTACTTTCCTCTTTGGATGATCGTTTCCTTAAAGGCCTCGCAGAACCAGGGTTTAAGGTTTAAATTGGGAAGCAGATGTGGGCACCTGTGAATGTGTCTTTGCACATCATTGTTTCAAGGTTTCAGCCCCCGTGCAGGAAATGAGGCCCTGCACTGTCCTGTGTGATTGATGTCCTTTATTCCCGAGATCTGGGGTAACTCAGACTAGGTCAGTGACTGCGCAGGAGCAGGGCTGTAACTGCTGCTCCCAGCAAGCCCAGTGAAGTACCAGTCAAGAAAATAGGATGTTACCCTCATAGCTGGAAGTCCTGGTCAGATCTTAACTACATAAAAGCCACCAGAAGCTCCAACACTGAACTGGGAGAGTGAGGGCAAATATAATGATGATTTCTATTTGTTTGCTTTGCTGACTGCATCTACCCCCAGAACCTTTCCATGTTTTACAGCTCTCCAAGAGCATCACGAGACTCTTAGCACCAGAGCTTTATTTTTTCTTTTTTCCCCTAAAGCTGTGAAAACACAAACCTGTTTTCCAATCCTTTGGGCAGCAGATGCCCAGGCTCATTCGGACTTGACTCTTTGGGACAGAAATCCTGACTGGAATTGCTGGGCATACTGTCAGCAAAGGAGAAATGTGACCTGACCTAATCCTTAGGTTGTAAAGCACGTGCTGTGTTCTCGCTCGGTGCTAATATTCCTTCATGAGGTTACTACATCATGCAGTGGAGGTAAAACAGAATATCCTTGGCTCATCCTCCTGCTCCCAATGGAGATGTGCAGAATGGAGCTCTGACCCCCTGAAATCCTGACATTTTCACCAACCCAGCAGAAACCAGCATGGAAAACATCTGAAGGCATGGCTTCTACACTTTTAAGAAACATCTATTCGTTTTAATTCTGCCAAAGCTAAATACATTTATAGATTTGCTCGTAATTATTTTTAGAGTAGAATTCTGTTTGTTTGACAATATCTGAAAAATTAAATACCTGGGGCAACATTGCTGAGTGCAGCTGGTACATTGGAGACGCGGGGAAATACTTGCTGTAATTGTGAAGGTTTTATTTAATGGCTCTGAAGGAAGCAGAGTTAACTCATTCAGTGAGGACAGGCTGTTCGATGGGCTGGTGGTGCTGCACAGACAGGTCTGTGCTTCCCAGGAACAAGGAGCAGAGCCAACCTTTGGGAACTGTTGGGGTGAGTCCAGGGCAGGCACCAAGGTGGTTATAGGGATGGAGCGGCTCTGCTCTGAGGAGAGGCTGAGAGCATTGGGATGGTTCAGCCTGTAGAAGAGAAGGCTCTGGGGTGACCTAATAGTGGCCTTCCAGTACCTGAAAGGAGGAAAAATGCAAAAAAAGATGGAGAGAGACTGTTTACATTGGCCAGGAGTGACAGGAAAATGAGTAATGGCTTCAAACTGATGGACAGTAGGTTTATATTAGATATTAGGAAGAAATGCTTCCCTCTGAGGGTGGAGAGGCCCTGGCACGGGTCACCCGAAGAAGCTGTGGCTGCTCCACCTCTGGAAGTGTTGAAGGCTAGGTTGGACAGGTCTTGGAGCAATAGACTGGGATAGTGGAAGTTGTCCTGGCAGAAGGCTGGTGCCAGGTTTCTGTGCCATGAGGATGCAGAAGGCTCTGGACCTGCCCAGCTGTGAACTGAAATGCATTGGCAGGACAGTTAACACATATTCTTTACTCTTCCCACCCATTCTGCACTTTCCGTGACCTCTTCCTTTCGTCGGTACAAGTAAATTGAATTCAGCACATTTAAAGACCCTGTCCGGATCCATAACATTCATAACCACGCTGTAACCATGAATGAAAAGCTGAGGGGGAGACTATGGTTTGTATCCAAGGGCTCTTTTGCTTTTTATATGTTTACATATACCAGCCAATGGTCAGCAAATAAGCACCATGGCTGGTAATGAAATGTTCGAACCATCTGTTTTAATCTGCAGTTTAATTTCACTATAAAATATTAAAGTTGTTCCGATGGTTGGGTTGGTATGGCTGCTTTATATGAAAAGAATTGAGTATCCCAGAGCAATTACATTGCACCAAGCACATGCTGTGGATATTATATTCTGTATTGTTATTTTGTTCTATTAAAAATGTTAAAGAGCCTTCTTAACATGGTATGATAGAGTTTTAGGCCTTTCCTTTTTTGTTAAAAACAAGTAGCAAATGCTGAGGACAAGTGTAGGAGGAAGATAGTGGCAAAAGAATAATCTTCTTTGTGATCCTTCAGGAGGAACATTGGAACCATCTTCCAGGGGAGATGGTCAATGCCCCAGGCTGGTCAGTGCCTTAAAAACAGGCAATGTTGTCATTAACAGGCTTTAAATTTTGGTCTGCCCTGAAGTGGACTTGATAATCCTGGTAGGTCTCTTCCAACTGGATTTACTCTATCCTATCCAAAATAAATATCTGTGGAAATGCTGAACTGATGGAACCAGAAAAGTGATTTTGACTTTGCAGCTTTTGGAAGCTGTAGCATCCATCTTTGGAAATCTTTGCTACATTTTCCACTGGCATTGCCTTCTGTTGTGGGATTTTAGAGAACATTCCTTGAGGGGCTGGTGACAGCTGTGCTCTGGGTTGTGGCCCCTCAGGTCTTGAAAACATCCAGGTTCAGGGATTCCACAACATATTTGGACAACCCACTCCAGTGATTAATGATCCTTACAGGGATTTTATTTTTTCTTCTCTCTCCAGGTTGAACCTCTTTCATTCCAGCTCCACTGCCATGGGCAGGGACACTTTCCACTTGACCATGTTGATCTAAGCCCCACCCGAGCTGGCTTTGAACACTTCCAGGATGGAGCAGCCACAGCTTCTCTGGGCAGTCTGTGCCAAGTTCTCACCACCCTCACAGGTCAGAGTTTCTTCCTGATTATTTCCACTTCTTTTTGACAAGAGGGCAGGGTCAGCACAGTGCGGTGCTGGGCAGCCACCTTTCTTATTTTTATCTGGCATGAGCAATTCTGCTCATGTGTGCCTTGAAATACCCACATTTCCCATGTGGCCTCAAAAATTCCCATCACTCCTGAGCAGCATCCCATGCCATGGTCCCACCCTGCTTTGCTTGTGGGATCTGTGTCTCTGCTTCTTTGATGGCTGAGAGGGATAGAGAGAAATCACAATGAGCTTGAGCTGGCACTGCGGGTGTACCCAAAACACAGAGCCTTTCTCCATGTGCTGTGACATTAGGGAATGCTGAGAGGGGTGGGCACATTTTCCCTGGGCAGAAACTCCCTGTCTCAGAGGCAGGAAGCATTGCAGCCCTGTGAACCTCATGCTTTAGCTAATCCAGAGCCCTGTGGGGAGCTGTGGCTCATTTACTCAGCACTGTGGCATCCTGACACAATGATGTGTCCTCTGGAGCCCAAGCCAGTATTTCTACCTGGTCATCTGCTGTACTCCCTGATACATCTGATAACCTGATATATCTGATAATCTGATAAAACTGCCTGGCCAAGGCTTGCTTGGGGGTCCCCACACAGGACAGGGAGAGGCAGGAATTGCACACACAGCTGCCTCCCATCCCTGGATGCTGCAGCAGTTGTTTTCCATCGCACCCACGTGTCACCTGGTGTTATTTGGAGTGTGTGCCACTTGCAATGCATTTTTTTCCTGAACATAATCTGGAAATTACTGATTCTTACCTTACACAGCTAGTATAAAAGCACTAATGTCCTAATGAAGAGTCTCACTTAGCTAAATGCTTCATACAGCTGAGTAAAACAAAGAATTTTACTAGAGCTTAACCCAGTCGTTAATAAGCTTTTTAACCCTGACCTTTCAAATCAATGATCTACCACTGGTTTTACCTTTCAAGAAGGAATTCCATTTTCAAGTGATAAAACATATTTTGCACTCCTTACAATCTAATGATTATTCTCAGCATTACTGGATATATGAGGCCATTAAACCATTAGAAGGTATAAAATGTATTAATGTACAGCATTCACGGCTACATTTGCTTTAGAGTCAATAAAAGGGAAACAATTTATAAAGGGCATTTATGCTCATTACGGAATATCGATAGATTGTTTCTCCCATCATTCCTGAAGTATGAAGGACTCCCCTCCGTGATGGATAGGAGAGGATTTGCATAAGCTCTTGGCTTAAACTCCTCCAGCACTGAGCTGTGTGCAGGGGTCTGTGGCCAGGCTTTGGGCTGGAATGTCTGGGAGTACCTACAAATTCTTCCTCTCCAGGGGACAGAGCATCTCAGTTTGGGAGGTTTTCACAGCTGCCATGTGAAGGTTCTGTGGACAACTAAGGCGCCCTGAGCGCCAGACAGGAGTTGTCACAAGGCTGTGGGCAAACGGAATCAGTGTTGGAAAAGAAAGGAATTTGTTTGTGAGGGAGGCCAGGGCTGGAGCACACAAATGAAGGCAGAGATTTGTTGAGCACCTTCATAAGCAGGAGTAGAAGAGGGATTTTTTGACACAGATGGGGGAAAAAATAGAAGAGGAATTACGTGGGGGGTAGGAGATGCTGCAGGAGCACTGTAGCTGTAGCTAGAGGCAGAAATTTCATCGTCTATCCTAGTGAATAACAACAGCAGAAATATAATAACTCTGAGAAGTCGAGTGATTAAGGCACTGGCCTGAGTCTCAGCAGACCTGGATTCAGTTCCTGGCTGTTTTCAGATTTCTGTCTGACTTTTGGCAAGCCTCTTCAACTCTCCGCGCCTTGGTTTCCCATCTGTTAAAGAGGAATAATAATATTTCCTTTCTTTCCTGTCTATCCCAGCAGCAATCTCTTCTGGGCAGGCACTGTCTCTCTCATGGTGTGCACAGGACTTTGCCTCTGGATTTTGGTACCTGCACTAAAACAGGAAATAAGGATGGGGAGCACCATGCTTATTAACAATTTCCCATTATTAAGGGTCTAAAAGGTGTGCTGCAGCTTGTTAAATAGAGTCCTTAATATCGCTTCTTTGAGGACAAAAGAAAAAATATCCATCAGTAAATTAGAGAAGGAAAGTGATTCACACCTCTATTAAGATTTCTAAGAATCTGAATGTATCTTCTGAAGTAGAAATATTCCAGTCTGAAAGAACAGAGAAAACATTAACCATGGCACAAAATCAGAGTGCTGGCCTTCTCCATTCCTGATCTTGCTCCTCTACACCTCTGGCTGCCCCATATGGACTGACCTTTCCAGCATTTCTCACTGACAAGAACCTTCTTGAGGCACATTAGGGATTCCTGACATGCACATGCTCCTGCCCATCTGGCTGGGTGAAGTTGTGCCCACTCAGAGGCTCGCACACTCTGCAGGAGAGACTGGGTAGTACCACTTGCAGAGTTGAAGAGAACAACCAGCAAATACATAAAATTAAATCTCAGCTGCAGAGACTTTCTGGTAATAAGCAGTCCCAATTAGAAATGCAAATGTCACTGAAAGGGAGCGTGTCTGTTGACAGTAGACTCTGAGAAAAGCTTTGGGTTTAGTACTAGTAAATTAATCTTCAATTATGAGCACACCTCACTTCTGAAAGAGGTGCCCTGCACTCGCTGAACTGACAGGATGTGAAAGTTTCAGGCTGCTGCTTTCTTCTGTCAGATGGAAAATCTCACCCCAAAAGAGCAGAGGAGAACCTTGCTGGCTGCTGGTGGACTTAGTGCTCTGTGGGCTGGGGCTGGCCAGTGTCATTGGCTCTCCAGATGCCCAGGAGTCATCAACCCATTAAAAACATTGGTCTTAAAACATTATGTCTCACATGTTTTTGATAAATATAAATGTCTAGATGAAGAATTGTCAAAGTCTGGGGAAAAAAACCAGTCCTTTCTCCTGCAGTTCTCTCCTTCCCTGGCTGGAGTGCCTGCCCTCCATGCAGAGCACACTTCTCTGGCGGAGGGAGGACCACACCAGTCTACAGCAAACCCTTCTCCAGGCCAGCCATGAGAATGTTTAACACCTCCACTCCTGCGCTGGCTGGATTATTAAAACAACATTTCCACTTCCAAGTAAGTAAATAAATCTCACTGGCAAGTTTGTCTTGTGTCAGCCAACATCTTATCTCCCTGAAAACTGGGCTGGTGTCCTGCAAAGCTGAAAACGGAATAGTCTAAAACCTGAGTGCAACAGCCAAGGGATACACCAGATCCATCTTCTGAGGTAGCAGATACAGTGAAGTAAGCAAATACAATCCTATTATTAAAGTTACAAAAAGAATTATGTTTCTTTAAGTTTGAGGTTATGACACTTTGCTGTCATTTTCCCAGCAAGCTTTTGCTTTTTCAGCCTACAGCTAAAAAGCTTTGCCCCAAAAGCTTCGTTGCCCAAAAGAGGCCGTGCTGCAAACCCACCTCAAAAGGCCCAGAACACCTGGTTTCAGGCACAACAGGCAGATCAGAACATACCATATCATAAATATGCACACGCGGCGCCGGGAGCCCGCCACCTTCTTGGAGTGATGCCATAATTGACGGAACAAAGTACAACAAAACTTCACATCACTGGTGGATCAGAAGAACAGAGGTAACTGAAGGGCTAGAAAATTACAGGTTTACTGACATTCTGCTCAACCTTACCCATTCTTTATTGAAAAGAGATAATAACTATCTATAGGAGAGCTGTCTTAAGACTCCATTCATTCCCTTCCGCTAGCCCAGCTGAGAGGTGGTATAATATAAAGCACACCAGCATCTGGCATGTCATTTAATTACACCTTCAGCTTGCTGGGAAAATGTTGGAAGTGTCAAGGTAAGCAAACTATAAAAATATATTTTGCTTGCTACAGGAGAGCTCCTGAAATGGCAAGCAGAGGCTGGCTCTAGATATTACTCTGGGTCTGCGAGGGGAAGGTGATGCAGAGGAGTCTAACTCATGAACAATTATTGCCCTTTGATAAGACACCATCTGCTCCCAGCTGCTTGGCTCCAGTTCCCCCACAGACACTTGGGAATTCCTCTCCAAATAAACCACGAGTGTAACAGGAAAACAGAACTGTCGGCTCCAGTGAAGTTGTGCCTCTTTGCATCAGTACCGAGCACGTCTCACTCCCTCAACCAAGAAGGAAAAAACTGTCAGAGGCAGTAAAATGTCAGCAGCCACCACTGAAAGAGCCAGGTGGGCCTTGGTTTAACTCATCTCCCTGATATGTGCTCTGCTCAACAATGAGAGGCTGTTAGAGATCACCTACGATAAGGATGAGCGTGGACTAGTGGGCACTTTTTAACTGGTGACTTTTGCCCTGAGCTGGTTCAAGGGGTTCTTAAAGAGCACAGGCTGATCAGCAAATCAGTCAGGTGGTGTGTTTCCCTGCAGAAGGGCAGTGCTAGCTATCCTCCAGTAGCCAAGGAGAAGCCCACAGCCCTGTGAAACAGCCAGCAGTGCAGGACTTCCAGGTTCTTGCCGTGTCTGTGTTTCTACTCCACTACATCTGTAAAAGAAAAAAAAGATAAATCTCTAATTTTGGACAGCAGAGCTGAGATTGTGTTGTGGTTGAAGCATGGCAGGCAGTTACATTCCTCCCTTGGTACTTGGCTGCATTTGGCTGAAGCTCTGCCAGCGCCACTCCTGCAGCACCATCCTTCACGCCTCGCCAGGCTGCTCTCAATATTTAAAAGATCAGTTCTCATTGTCACTCCTGTGAAATAAGATTGGCCTCTCCATCGACACTTCCAGTGGGCCTTGATGCTGCACACACCAGGGACAGGAGCATTGAGGACGGGGGGACTCAGCATCCTGCCCAGTCTGCGCAGATAATCTCACTGCTTGTTAAACCAAAGATGACCCCTGAGCCTTTGACCCTGGGGGCTGGCCTTGTTACAAGTAATTGAAGTGAATGAAATAAATCACATCTTTTTTTTTTTTTTTTTTTTTTTCTTTGTTTATTGGGTGGGGTGGGAGGAGAGGAGAAGAAAGTTCAACACAGAAATTAGTCACCTTGTTTTGTTCTTGCTAATGGAAATTTCCCAGAAACCAAAATAAAGGGTGTCATATAAGAACCTGAAGAGCATAAAATTAGCTTGAACCCACATCCTAACTTTTAAACCCAGAGCATGAATGCAGGTGTCTGCAGCTGAGCATGGTGGTTTTTTTTCAGCTCATCTGAGGTATGAGTCACTTCCATCAAAAGAGGAGGATGCCTTGATCTGTGTGCGAGCGAGCTTTGGAACAGCAGCTGTTGGAGCAAACACAAATATCCATGCCAAGGATTGTGAGGATGGAGTTTATCTAATATGTAAAAAAACACCTGCTGCAAATGAAAAATTACACCCACAACCACCTGAATAAGATAAGCAAATGATGGGGGAAATGAAGAGACAGATTTATTATTAATTTACGTTGGAACTTTTGAACCAAACATCTCTTTTGCAATAAAACAGTAGGATGCACAAGGAAATAGCACTCCTTGCCCCAGACCTGCTCAGCAGCATTTATTTTGCCTAAGTGATTTTCTTTTCTTTGCTAAGTCTGGTGGAGATGAAAACACTAACCCAAAGAAGATAATTAAAAGCTAAATGAAACCACATACAGCTGTGCTACTACATGGCTAATGAACATGCAAATATATACATATGACAAGGACATAATGCGGGCTGGCTGCCTTGAGTGGTTAGTGGAGATTTCCAAGAGCTGGAAATGCTATTGATTATAACTGAGCTAAACTTCCTGACTCCAGACTTCAAAGATCAGCCTCAATATAATCATCAGGCGGCATATGGGAGCGTGGCTGCAAGGAGCTGATGAATAATGGCTCGGGGACCTGAATGTTTGCACGTAGGGTGGGAGATGTCCTGGAGATGTCCTCTGCTCCTCGGCAGCCAGGACCAGCACCGCAGAGCCCTCCTCAGCATCTTGGCATACTCGGTCCTGCTGACAATTAGGGGTTTGGAGTCATGGCGTTTAGCTGGGATATTTATTTTTCTTTTCCCACTGCGCTTGGCAAGAGGCTGATATGTGGTGGAGATATTTTTGGGAGGACCAGGGTAACAGATACGAGGCAAAGCTTCTGGGGTCCTATAAACAGAAGCACTAGCAGCATGGAAAGATTCTCCTCTGAGGGTCTGCTGCCACATCCACACGAAAGAAGACAAATCCATTTTCCCTTATTAGTTAAAAACCAGCTGAGAATAACTTGCCAACCCACTCAGAGATGGGACAAGTAAGTCAGGACTCAGCCCTGCACCAAGTTCTCCCATGGAAGTGACCCGGTCCCACTGCCACCTTGTGCCCCCTTCACTGGCCACACCACCCCTTCACTGTAACACCCACTGAGGATATCACAGAGACAGAGCAAAACTCACTCCTCCTCCCTGATGACCACAAAAGGTCACGTAGACGTGGGGATGGCCACAAGTGAAGGGTGGAGAGATGGAGCACAACCTTAGAGGTGGGTGGGGATGGCTGATCCAGCAGGATGGCTGAGAGAAGGGACACCTACCAAGAAAAGGAACCAAAGAAACCAAATTTGTGCAGAACACAATGGTTAGTGCATAAAAATTAATCAAGTACTACAATGACTTGCTTTATTCATAATACTTAATGGTCATGTAATAGGAGTTTTTATTCAGCAGTTAAAGTTCATAAGTGCAGGTTTTACATGTAGAAAGGTATTATGCTGATAGTTTAATTACACACCTTTCTGCACACCAAAGGAAATGGGTTATGCGGGTTTTATAATTAAAGACGGACTTCTGAGGGGAAATGAACTTTGCAGTTAGCAACACAATATTTGATTTTTATCAGATGTTTTTGTTTTGAATTTGCCAGCACTTGGTGCTGGTGTAAACAGGTGAGAGTGCTCCAGACTGCATGAGGTGTCAGGAGAAGCTTTGAAAATGCAGCAGAAAGTAGCCATATTTAAAAATAGCCAGTGTGAGCATGAGGTATAAACATCATGTGTTTGGAAAGCTCTCCAGACTCTGCCCGTGCAATTATACACAGTGCAAGTCTGTCCAGTACGTCTAGGAAACGGGGGAAAAAACCCAGCCCAACAAGTAAGTGAAAAATAAACCCCAGTGCTTGCCAAAATAATAAAAAACTTGACTTTTTATTTCTCCGATTTTTTTTTTTCAATTCATTTCATGGCCAGTGAATACAATTTTCCCCTCCAGCCTGCCTACAGAGGCAGCAAAGCCAAAAATGTGATGGATGTTTGTGTGTGCACGCTTGCTGTTGGAATACACAGGACCACTCTCGATATTAAAGGCAAAGAGTGGCGTGAGCCACTGCCAGGTCAGGGCCAGCTCCTGCCATTCCCTAAGAACCATCTGGACATCTGTACTCAGCAAGGTGGGGCTGGGGAAGTCTGCACTGCCTGGGCTTCCCCCCTTTTCAAGTTTTAGGAGGCCTTACTTAACATAATCTCATTCCTATATACATAACAAAGTGCATTAAAAGGACACGTGGGAATATATATATATATATTTATATATATATTTATAAACTACTAGGAGACATTATGTATTAACTACTAGGAGTAATCAATTTTTTTTCGACACAGCAAAATACACCTACAAGAATACTTTTACAGTCTAAAATGTTTGAAACACCACCAACTGCTCCACCCCTCGTGTGATAAAAACTGACAGGCTCAGGCTTTTATTGTGCCCAGCAGAAATGAACGTTAACTTGTGGGGTGTACAAAAAAACCCCAACAAACAAACAAAAAAACACACACAAAAAAACCAACAACAACAACAAACCCCACAAAAAAAAAAAAAAAAACCAAAAAACAAAACACAAAAAACCCCAAAGCAAACACAACAACTAAACAAAACCAATGGGAAAAAAAAGAAAAAGAAAAAAAAAAGAAAAAAAAAAAAAAAAAAGGAAAAAAAAAAAAAAAAAAAAAGGCTTTCCAGAAACAATAAGCAAGGGCAAGGCCTGAAATATTTTGAGCACGCCCTTTCCTTTCTGGCAGGACTGGGAGTGACTGCCCTGGATATTATGGTTTGTTGGTGAAGGTGGAGCCCAGGTGATGGCAGACGCTGCTGCCTGTGACAGGGGTCCCTTGGCTGGCAGCAGCCTCCTCAGGCACTCTGGACCTACCCAGGACATCTGAAATCAGGCATTTCACAGCCAAATACAGAGGAATGATTTAAAAATCCTTTTAATCAGTGTGGACACTCAACAACTACAACAGGAACAGTTGTGTAAAGGGTGCGTCCAAATATAACTGGACGTATTTTTGAATTTCACTGGCTAGCTGCATAAATTAATGACAATGAGAAAGAACTGTAACTGTTTTTCTCTAATTAAATCCATACATTTTGGCTCTACTCATCATCGTTAACATACTCTTAAAAGTGCTGCTGCTGTATCTTTCAGCCCTCAGCCCGCAATCAAGCCCTTGCTGCTCTGTGGTGGATTTCAGTCACTTGTTTAAAAATAGAAAGTGCCTTTTTTTTTTTTCTTTTTTTTTTTTTTTTTAAAAAAAAAAACAAAACACCAAAAAACCCAAAAAAACCTGACTGCCAACTGAATGCAAACAGGTAAAAATTAATATATGCAATTGTCAAGTGTCAGATTCAGCCCCTGAACCACCAAGATTTACATGGCTTGGTGAGGGGCTCACAACACATTGAGGCTGTATTGCCCACAGGCTGAAGTCATGCAAATAAATAAATATATATATATATCCTTAATTTTTATTTAAGTTAAAGTGTGCTTTTTGTGAGGATACCCATAATTTGCTCTTCATAATCACCAAATTTCAACAAAATATCCTGTAATCCCAGAGGTAACAGCTCAGCCTCCACGGGATAAATTCAGGGTGCACCACAAGGTTACAGAGATGCTTCCATGTTCCCATTCCTACCACTGGCACGAGTTCTCCACCCTTGCAACAGAGGCTCTTTTTTTTTTTTTTTTTTTTTTTTTTTTTTTTTTTTTTTTAAGTCTAACAAGGGTAATTATAACAGGATTAACAGATTTTTTTCCCCTACTACCTCATATCAAAGAGAGCATTAGACCACAGTTAGATGTGTTTTTACTGTATATGGTAATGTATTAAAATTAATGTATGGCTCAGCCACATTCGCCATCCACTGTTCTGCTCTGTTCTGTAAAGCCACTTCTCCCATGAAGGGCAACCCCATGTGAAGGAAATAAGTATTTTGTAAACACCTGAGAATGAGAAACAAATAGCCCCATGCAATCACATCATCTTACCTCAAATACCCACTCAAAAACAGAATAATTCCTTGTTGAGCAAGCCAAGCCTGGCTCTCAAAACCGGGAGGAATTGCAACGCTGGTAAACTTGCAGAAATATTTTTACAATTTTATTAGAGGTTTTAATTCAGTGCTTTATCTACCTCTGTTAGTCTGCAAAATAGCTTTAAATATTCAAGTGGTAATTAATGAATCTTTTATGTTGCAAATCAAACATTTTCATCTGCGCTGTGGTACAGTGGCACTGAGAAGGAGGGGTTTAAAGTGTAATTGTTTCTCCTGTTCCCCTCGCAGCGCTGAATGCCTTTTTACCCTTTATTATATCATTGGCTTTTGCTTCAGTTCATCAGCACTTTGCCACATCTTATCGGTCGATATTTGCTGTCTATTTTTTTTTTTTTTTTTTTTTTTTCAGTGCAAGATTTCTTACTGTGCTTTTGCCAGAGACATTCCTAAGGAGATGGAAACTCTCTGAATGTGGAATTTTCGCATGAGTGCAAAATAATAAAAAGCATGTGTGTATTAAAAAGGGATCAACTTAATGGGAAATGAGCATTGGGTTACATTAATATTCTATTACAGTAAAAATCATATTTAATAAATTTTCTCCAGATTTTTCAGGACCTTACTGTATTTTTCTAAGTTGGATGCCAATCCAAAGAAACAGTGTATATGATACATTTGATTTATGTTAAGTAAATAACCTGCGCAGCCCATTTTTCAGTTAAAAAAAAAAAAAAATTAAGTGTAGAAACACACACCAGACTGAAATGTGTGCTTAGTTTCCATCTGCTAGGAGGAATAGTGTTGGTCTTGTGCAGCAGAAAGCCTTTATAAACAGTATTCTATTTTATTGATGCTATATGTGGATCTTTTATGCTATGTGGCAAGCGCAGGAGAATGAAAACACTGTAATTTATCCCAAACCATAAAATTATACTAGTACTAAAGCAATTACTTCACATATTAAAATACAGTTTCCTTCGCTTTCTTTTGTCATCACATAAAACGAGGCGTTGAGCGCGGCAGCGCGAAGGGGCCTGGCTGTTCTTGCCTCCACAAAGGATTGACACATCCCGGATCATACACTATATCACCCGACCCTTGTTGTTCTGTGACCCTAATTAATATTATACTCGCTGACATTTATGTATCAGAGCAATAAGCTAAACAGGAAACAATTTATGTCACCTAAAGCTTTTTAACAAATCGATGCAACTATTTGTAATTGCTTGTTTCACAAGATTAAAAGTACTCAGCCTTGATCTTCGCCCACAGTTTTGTGGCCAACATGACCTGTGCTTCCGTTGTAAAATAGGAGTGTTGGTGATCAGCACCTATTTCCATCAAGTAATCCATATTGCTAATATTTCTGGAATTTTAATGTAGTTACAATTTATAGCCGATCAAATGTGGTTACCTAAATTGCTGTTGCTAGTAGACAGTTTAACTGTCTTTATTAATTACAGTATAATTTAATGTTTGAGTACAGGCACTTGTGTTGGTCATTTTTACAGCCAAAGCAGTTATGCGCCTTATGACGAACCATTTTAGCATTTTCAATGGAAATTTGCTAATATGATGAGTGATAAAAATGTCAAACTCTGGTAAATAATGGTTATTGCTTTGGCTGGAATTAATCCTTGAAAGGACGGTTACCTTCAAATTAACATTATAACTTGAAGAAAAAAATATTTTCCAGCCTTTTGAGAGGCATAAAAAATGGTCACTGGACTCCTCTAAATAAATACAGACCAAGTCGCACAAAATGGGGGGGGGGGGGGAGTAATCCCTTTTCCTCCAGGTTGACAGAGAAAATTCCTATGGAAGAAAGGAGGAAGGACTATTTTCTTCTAAATACCCCAAGGTGATGTTGTTTGCCATTTCCAGCTCATGTGCTTTGAAGATCTCTAACGGAGGTAGTAAGATGAGGCAAAAAGGACTTTGCTATGACCCAGCATATCAGGGTTTGGGGAAAAACCAGGTGTGGACACCACGGAGGCTGCAAACACACCTGAGGGCCACGTCCCACCACCTCAGTCTTCGCTGCTGGGGAGAATGGTGGCTTGTGGCTATGTGAGGATGGAGAGTGTTCAATGTGCCAGAATTAACCACCACTGCGAGGAGGATGAAAGATAGCCCTGATTAACACACCATTAAACGAACGTTTAACATCATCATCGAAGACTGAGCCTGATTAATAGGTCAAGAAGGGCTAATTACACCTTGTTGTGAGGAAGGGGGTGTGTGTGTATGTGTGTGTGTGGCCACGTGCGAGCAAGCAGCACCCGGAATTGCCAGTCCCTTAAATTAGTCCAATAATGTGAAGTTTGTCAGACTCTGTAATCGCAGCCCAAGTTAAATGTCACTGATGGGATCATCTGCAGGGAGCAGGTGGGTGTGCAAGGAGCACATTGCCTGACATGTCCTCCTGGGCCTCCAGCTCCTGAGCTTTTCCCCCGGGACATGAGAAACCTAGAATAACTACTCACAGGCTCCAGTTTTCTTTGGAAATTCCTCAGAGATGCATTGCCTCACCACTGCCCATAAAAGTGCTTTTCAGCTGTGGTGGAAAACAGCATTTCTGCCTGGAAAGGGTATTTCCCAGCTGGCTCTTGCTGGTGGAGTAGGAAGGCATTGTGCGTTATTCCATGAGGGAGCAGCCAGTGAGGAGAAATGTGATTAATAATACAAAAATGATACAAAAAGTGGCCATGAGCCAGATTCCCATCAGCTGCTCCAAGCTGGGATAGGGACAGGAGTGGAAATGATGGTCCTGCTGCTCAGCTCAGCGCCAGCTCCTCAGTACCAGCTGCACGTGGCACCCGCTCCAGCAGCTCCCCTTAAGCCCGAGGCCACGGGCAGCCAGCAGATGACAAACGGGATATTTGAACCCCCAAATCAGCTTTCTGAGGTGACACCCAGGGAGGTGGGACAGCCAATTCATCTGTGCTGGCTTTGTAGCCCCTGATGTGCCTGCTGGTGACCTGTGTGGGGACATTCTGCCCTCCAAGAGGGGCTGAGAGCCCTGCTGGGACCCATCCTGTCCCCACCTGGAGCTGACTCCCCCCATTCTACTGATGCACAGCACCCCTGACCAAACATCAGCGTCTGGCTCAATCCCCTCTGCCCGTAGCTGTGGAAAATTTAATCCCACAAATCCTCTCCAGTTTACTAAAATCTCACCAGCGATGGAAATGCACCAAACAACCAAGGCCAAATTTGTGTTCTCTGTATTTTGATTATTAAAATCTACCAGTCAATACCATTTGGAGACACACTATAATGAGCGTGCAAAGATTCCTTTGCCCCTCCCCCCAAAAATAGTTATCTGGTGTAATTTTATGATAGAATATTTTTGTAAAATCATTTGTACTAATTTAAGCATTTATCATTATATGCAAAAAGATTTGATGAGAATATTATAGACGGTGCATGTTTTTGACATTAGCATTTTATTTGGATGACTAATCTTGCAGATGTGAAATTTTAATGAATTATTCATGAAAAATCTCTCCTCTGAAATTTCAGTTTGCTGCTAATGCTAGCTATTAAACATTTTATTTTTCTTTACAAAACTTGATGAGGAAAATAGATGTGTGCTTACTCGAAAGAGAAAGAAGGTGGGTTTTTCCTTTAGTTTGTCTCAGGTGACTGCCACTCGGGACTTTGCTCCTCAGTTTTGTGGACCAAGGGGTTGATCCTGCAAACTCCTTTTGGCAGGGATGCAGTGCACATTCCCAGCCCTTCCTACCAAAGCCAGCAGCACCATTCCCGTCAGGGCACTGCACTGGGAAGGAGCTGCAGCATGAAGACTCCAACCCCTTCCTTCAAGCTTTGAAACACAGTCCCACGAGAAAGCAAATTCCCTGTGACCCCAATGGGCAAAACTGAAGGAGTTACTTGGAAAAGAGGATTAATTCCATGAATTACATCGTCTTACTTGCTTCCAGTGCTCAAGCTTCACCCAACTGCCCCATACAGACCGTCCACGAAACCACCACTAAAATATTTTGTACTTGGGGGAGACCCAAAGAAAGACATGAGGTTTGTCCATCCATGAATGAGCTGGGAAATGGATGAGGCGCCCATGGATCAGGGACCATGGGATGTGAAATCAGAATCACTGTGCGTGGCGGGGGAACAACAAAACAAGAACTTCGGACATGGCAACTTGCATTACCAGTGTGAACAACCAGCATTTTTATTGCATTTGAGAATGCTATAATGTCAGTAATTAGTACTGACTACACAACATTTTTTATTGTCTGTATCAACAGACATGGAATGATGGAATTACAGTTGATGTAAGGAATGAGTTTCTTTTATGCCTTATCAAAAAAAAAAAAAAAAAAAAAAAAAAAATCTTGTTACTGGCAGCACATACACACGAAGCACCATGCTAACAGTCTGGACTGTACCATTTTCATCAAGGCTTATGGGTAGAAGATACTTGATTACCTGTTCTGGGCCCATTAAAATGCAGTCCTGAACTGCAAATTCACCTCGCAAGACTAGAATACTAAATGACTTCTGAAACATCTAAAAAAATCACTCTGAGTTCATTAACCAAAGGTACCAAAGGATTTTAAAAGAGTTTAAAACGCGTTTGGTTCTCTTTTCTCCATGCTATAATGAGCGTGAGAGTATTGGCAATCTGAAAACTACAATAGTTCAAAATTATTTTAAAAAACTTTATATATATATATATTTATGTATGTATATATATAAAATATCTAATGATCTGCAATATTTGTAGAACCAGCATGCCTGCCCCAGTCTCTCCCTGAAGCTGAGCTCCAGGAAAGGGGAGGTGCAGGACCTGCAGTGGGACTCTTGCGAGTGAGAATCAAAAAATGGTCGTATTTTTTGTGGTCACTTGCTCTACATAAGCCTTGATTTTATTTTTTTTTTTTTTCATTTCACTTCTAGTTGAATGCAGAAACCTAACAGGTTTTACATTTACAAACTTTTTTTTTTTTCTTTTTTGTGGACAAGGAAGGCTTTGACTCTCATTCCTGACAGCGATTTACCTGATACATGGTACTACTTTCATAATGTACGCTTTTCTTTGAGAAAAAAAAATGTAACAAATTGTCTTTACATCTTGGCACCTTGTAAAGTTTTTTTTTTGTTTTTTTTATACAAAAAGTTCAATAGTTTGACACTCCCCATTATTAATCACTACTTCACTGATAAACTTTGAAAGTGTGACCCTGGAATTCATCATGCAAAATATTTACTGCAGCAGGAGAAAAACATTTTTTTTTTTTAATGATTTTTTTTTTTTTCCTTTCAAATATATGAACTTTGTTTAAGACAGCCAGAAAAGGCAGTGGTAAGATAACAGAAGGGGTGGGAAAGTATCAAAAAAACCAGCTTAAACACAAAAACTGTACAAAAATGCTTCGATCAATGATAACAGGAGAAAAAAAAAAAATCTGTCAACTATGTTACAATTTAAAAGCTGAAAAAAAAAAAAAAAAAGTCAGGGATTTTCTCCCACATGTCAGCAAATGTCATCCAATATTCTTAAAGCAAGGATAACTAAATAAAATACATGTGCAGCGTATTCTGCAATTCCATTACATACAGTAGTTTTTTTTTTTTCAAAGCTATTTTTTAGTATAGTTAATATAAAGCAGTTGCACAAAAAGCAAAAGGTGTTTTGACAAACAGGTCTGCATTTATTCCTTTCGAGGAATGATATCTAAAAAAAGGACCTTTCCACCTTTTCCTCCCTCCCCACCCTCCCCCCAAAAGACAAAGGCTCACACAGACACAGTGGGATATATATGTACAACATAATAAACCCCTCCCTAAAGAAGCAACTGTATATCCAAAGGGATACAGAATCAGAATTGTAAAAATCATAGTGAAGTTTGCTTGATGTAAAGCCTGAGATTTTCAGTTGGTTCTTCCGCAAGGCTGCAACACCTGCCAGATATGTTAAACTCTAATTTTTTGTTTCTTTTTCTCTTTTTAATTTTTTTTTTTATTTTTGCTACAGTCTTTAGACTAAGCATGCAAGACATACAACTAAGTGCAACTGAGTGAAATGTATTTTTTATTTACTCATTCCCTAACAGTTTGGACTGAGGTATGCGTACTAACAGTTTCTCATGCTGTTATCTTTACTCATGTCTAGCTACACATGCTGAGAATGAACTAATCTACCAGATTTTTATCCCCCTTCTGAATACCGAACTAACCAGCAAACCACTCAGTTTCGAAGCACAGGGCTCAATTCTCATGATCCCTGTCTGGCTACCGCCGGCACGTCACGAAGCTGCCTGGATATAATTTAAACCAAAACTGGAAAAAAAACCTAAAAAAAAAAAAATTTAAAAAAAAAAAGTTTCCAAATGACCACAGACTGCCCTTTTTTTTTTTTTTCCTTCTTTTTTTTGTTTTTCCTTGTCTTTTTGAAACAGAAAGCAGAGTTGAGTTTTATAGAAGTAACTGCCGATAAAATTTCTTGTACCAAAGCTTATGAGTGGACAGGAGTGTTATTTCCTTATGAAAAATGCTGACCAAAACAAAACTGAGTAAATGTGCCAAGATCAACCAAAATTAAAGCAGTCATCCCAGCACAGTCCCGGAACAGAAGTGGCACACAATCTGTAGAACCAAAGACCAAAAATTTTTTTTTTTCTTTTAATTCTAGAAATACCATTATGTCGTCCAGTTAAATTGTGGGAGCTTTTCTGTTCTCTTCTGTGTTTAATTGAACTGTCTCCTTTATCTGATACTCTAATTTTCCACAAAATAATTGTGTCTTTCCTTTCTTCAGCTCCCTTCTCATAGCTCCCCCAGTAACACTGATTCCTAGTTTTAACCTCAAAAGCTCTCCTCGATTCCTCTTTACAGACTTTCATTTTGGTCACTGTAAAGAATTGCAAATAAAAAGTAACAACTTTGGTTCAGACATCTACTTGGCCTTCTAAATTTTCTAGAATAAAGGAGCAGTTTCCCTCTCAGGTTAGCAATAGCCCACATCTTGTCATTTCCCTCTAAATTCTCCAACCTCCTTTGATCAACAATAAGAGGATATTTGGCTTCATAAGATAAAGCATATAACAGAGAACATAATTTACCTTTGTGTAATATCTTTGGTAATTTTAGGAAAAAAAAAAGGTACAAAGAAGAATATAAATTAAGCTCTGAAAGGCTTTTCGAAATAATAAAAAAAAGCTACAGTTCTACATAAATAAATGAGTGACGGAAAAGTGGTTGCAGAATGAAAATGTTTAGGTGTTTGGTGACTGAGGTTTACTGACCTATCGCAACAGATTTTGTATGTCGTGTTTGCTTTTTTTTTTTTTTTTTTGTTTGTTTTTTTTGCAGAGCTTTGCCAGTTTTGCCTAACAAGCCCCGGCGCCAATTCTCTCCCAACTCTCCCGACTCCTCCGGTGAGGTTTCCATACTGGCTGGTGTAATATTGCATAACAATCCTAACTGCAGTACTGGATTTGCACAGCTGAAAATTAACACTTTAGCATTAGTGGGGCCCCGTCCTTATTAACTCCCGTAACAAGTTCAGTCTGAAATCTAATTTGTATTCAAACAGATTAACGCCACCAAGCAATCCTGAACTGATGTTTAACCGTGAAACATCACCACGTACAGTAACAATTTAATGAAGTCATCTTTCCAACCACTATTTGCAAATGCAAATGGAAAAAAACAATGGAAAAAACCCAGAAGTTGTAATAATAAATGTTTAGGTGCCCATCTCGGTAATCTTAGATATTTCAGAAAGATTTGCTGACCCATTAGTACTCTTGTTAAACAACCGAGAGCCTGCCACTGTACTATTAATTCTCTACTAAAAGTGAATTCTGTTGGTGCTGCATATGTTTCTTTGTGCTGTTCAATTTTGTGGCATTTGCTAATATTCACCGTTGCTGCCAAGAAAAAAAAAATCAAAAAAGAAAATCAAAAAACCCAAACAAAACAAGAATATATTAAAAATACTGCTTTGTGGAATGAATCTGTGTTGCTTCCTACAGTGTTTCTATGTTCATCTGTCATTCATTCTCATTCTTGCAGTACTTCGTTCCTCTCTCCGTTGGACAACCCTTCCACATGTATCGTGCAGCATTTGGGACCTTTTCAAAAAACAACAACAAAAAAGGAGACACCGAAATGGAATGTTTTCCATAGCTAAAGAAAACATGGTGGCATCTGAAGGAAACTGGAATGAATGACAGAAAAAACTACAAACAATTCAATGACATTCAGCTTCGTATAATAAAAACACCTATTAACATTCATCACAAAGTACAGAAAACGTTGAAGCCTCTGAGAGGCCCTGGGCCCAGATGAGGCCTGAGGTCAGAACTTAAAATGGTAGAGGAGAAGTGGGGCGGGGGAATAAAAGCAATACATTAAAAAGTTTGGGATAATTTCTTCTTTGAACCCCTCCCCGATATACACGCTCACACACACACACACACATACCCACACACGTGCACACACAGGCCTTCCCCAACCCAAATGGAAGCAAAAAAAAAAAAAAAAAGAAAAAAGAAACCAACCAACGAAACAAAAAAAAAAAAAAAAATGGAGTAAAGGCAGTGATAATCAACATGCAGTACTGTGCAAATATGTTGTCCATTGGAATCCTTAAAATCTGGGCAAAGACTTGATCTGCAGTTCAGGTGTACATGCTCAGTTTGATGTCCTCAAGTGTCCAAAATTGGCAGGACCTGCAGTCCACAGCTGGCTGCTAAATGCAAGTGAATCAGTTTAGCAAATTTACAACACTGATGTTGACTGTAAGAGAGGAAAATCCCAAGTACCAAACAAGTCCATCCAATGCACAGAGTACAAATTCCTTTTTTCAACAAAAAGTAGAAAAATCAAAAATACTCCCAAATGGGATACTTGATGGCACTAAGAGTTAACATATTTCATAGTTGTCAAAGTGGACTGAGAATCCTCCAGACTGTACAATAAAGGAGAGATTTCACAGCTAAGTTTGACGTGTTCTTCCAATCTTCATTCTCAGGATAACGATGTCAGACATACTCATTCTATGTCCTCATTTACAGGTTCATCTTCATAATCTCTGTCATGATCAAAATCTGGACTGTGGTTGGCTGTTGTCACTAAGGATAGTGGGCCTTCATTTTCATCTGGGTCTAACGGTTCTTCTTTGACATGCACGGGGTGCCTGGGAAAACAAAGCAAAAGACAATCAGCAAGCTGCTCATTAAAAAATGGTTTTGACAGCACGGGTGGTTTGGGGAGGAAGGCGAGGTGGTTTGGGGGGCTGAGACCTGGAGGGCCAGGTCTGAGAGCTCCAGGTCACCAAGGGGAAGACCCTCAATGTCTGTGCTGGCCATGGAAGCCAAGCCAAGCACAATCTCCCAGGTAACAGCCAGCAGAACAAGAGTAAACAGCCTCAAGTTGTCCCACAGGAGGCTTAAGTTGGGGTTTAGGAAAATTTTCTTCACTGTAAGAGTGACCCAGCCCTGGAACAGGCTGCCCAGGGGAGTGATGCAGTCACTGCACCCAGAAGCCTTCAGAAAACATGTGGATGCAGTGCTTAAAACATGGTTTAGCGATGGGCTTGGCAGTGCTGGGTTAATGGCTGGACTCAGTGATCCTAAAGGGCTTTTTAGAGCTTAATGATTCTAAGACTCCACGAAGGCTGTGCCAGGCAGGCAGCACTCAGCTTCCCCGGGAAAACACTCTGGGAGGAGCACCTCGATAGGGTTTCCGTCTCGGGATCGAGAGAAAACGCTCTCGGCTGACACATTAAGTTAATATGATCTTTGGATAAATAAGTGGAATATGCATCCGAAGGGGAAGGCAGCGGCCCGCCAAGGCCTCCGCGCGGCGCGGGCCGGGCTAATCATCCTCGCTGTGTGCGCAGCGTCTCTCGTTAACATGCAGAACCTGTGAGACAACTCTCCAGAGGACGACCCCAAGTGAGGTTCTATCATTAATCAACTTCAAGCAAACACAGCAAAGAGACACCATGATACATGCTTTAAACTCCAAATTAATGCATATTTTTACAAACTGTCAATAAGGGAAGAAAAGCCCTGCCAGGAAACACAAACAGAGAGGAAAAGGCTCGCTCAACACAACAATATGATAAGAAAGCACAGTCCTAACGAGAATAATAACACTGTCAGCTGTAAACAAGGCAGAACATGATCCCCAGCTCATGGTGGGCACAAGGATGTACTAAAGAGATGAGATCTGCCAAATTTCTCATTACAGCAAAGCACATGAATAACCCGCAGGGGAATGGGGCTTGGTCATTCAAAACGGGTGTGATAACAATTGAAAAATGTTGTTCGTAAATCATATTTACAACAAATCCTGTACAAATACAAATTACCTTTTTTTACTACTCTCTTTTTTTTTTTTTTTGTTCAGCAGCTTTTGAAATGTAAAGTAGCCATGTGAGTCAATAGCGTCTTGTTGGTGGGACTTTATAGGAAAGTAGGATTTTATTGACATTACCAAGTATTAATAATGCGACACAGCAACGGAGACCCTGTTTGCTTCCTAAATAATTGATGTTGTAGGCAATCCCTTAAAATAAAGTGTTAATGAGTTCAAGTCCCACTCTGTCTCTCACTGAGTTGATATCCACCCCCAAGACTCTTGTTTTTTTCTCTGTGCAGGCTGATTTAACCCTTTCACATATGCAACACGAACAGACAACGTGAAGCCCACACCTTCACCGTAAGAACTTTTCCTGTGCTTGCACAGCTTTGCTTTAAAATGAGTGATTTAGAATAATTGCATTGTGTTTTATGTTTTGTGTGGATAGGAACAACACTGCTTGTACTCCACTGCACGGACAGACAGCAAGGATAAATCACTGGGCAGGGAAAATGTACTCAGCATCCACAGACAGACCAAAGGCAGCCTTGCCTACTTCAAGTGTGTTAGCTGTATCCCTGTAGCCTATTTCTTTAAGCTTGAGCCTGGATCAGTTTAAGAAGCATCCAACTTGCTGACTACAGACAATTCTAATGTGAGCTGCAAATGCCTTTCAAGTCCCTGCTTGTTTCAACTTTTTGAGTAATAAAGTGCTGGATCAATACTTAAGTATTAACTGCACCTTCCAACTCGTCCAAAGAACACTGGGAGAAGTGATGCAGCATCCATGTACACACACGTTTTCCCTTCAAATCCACTAATATGTACCCCATCAACACATCTCTGGGAGTGAAGATGTTCCGCTGCATGTCATGTAATTTTTGAAAAAATTACACACTGAGAGCACAGCTCATACCGTTTTAACCTAACTAGTGAAAAAGGAGGGGTAAAGAAAAGCCTGGAAAGAGACAATTCAAGGATCAGAGGTTAAGAACTGGCATAAATATATAAAAAGTCTTGCAAGCAGATTGTCACGCTGGAGGCGTGCATGTGCTACCTGTCCCAGCAGCTCATGGCCTTAGTGAATATTAAACCATGCTGAATACCTGCAACCAGAGAAACTTATATTATGAATAGGCTGTGGGGCCCCTCACTTGGGAGAAAACATGAAATGAAAAACAGAAGAAAAAGGGGGAAAGAGCAGCTGCACTGAGAGCCCAATAAAGCCTGTGCTACTTGGCCTTTATGGCAGTGATCTTTTTTATTGCTGTTTTAATGTAAAAGTCTTGCTATTTTGCTTTCTAGTTTTGATGCTGCTGCTGCTGGGCTTATTTACTTTTTTTCAAGTATTATTTTTGAAAACATAGAAGGGAAATTTTCAAAGGGGAGAGGAGAGCACATCACGGGCAGCAGAGAGGCCTTGGTACATGGACTGGAGTTTCTCCAAAGGCTGCCCAATGTCCCAATGCATCCCCACCTCCTTGGGTACTAGCAGGTTAGACAGGTGCTTACTGTGCTCATAACCACTCAAAGTGCTGTGAAAGCTCATTCAAAGGCCCCCAAACCTTTCCAAAGCAAACTCTGCCCCTCTTCTGGTTTTGTTATGAAGCCAGGTGAAGCCAGGTGGTTTTAAATGAGGTTCTCTTTGAGGTTTGGTGTGATTCCCCGAGGTCAAAAAACAAAACTTTGAGGTGTGAGAAGCAACAGAAATTATGAAAAGCTCTGCTCACCTCTGGGTGAGACAAAGCCAGAGAGGGCCACAAAGCCACAGGGAGCAGAGTCACACCAGCCTCCCCCAGCACCTCACGTGTTGCACAAACATCAGACAGCAAGCTTGGCAAAACCTCCATCCCCTAAATGAGGAGGTTATCTGGGTAACACAGCCTCCAGGGAGAGAGCTGTAAGGAAAACAATGCCAAAAAAATCCAACTCCTTGTGTATTCTGTCAGCTGTAACCACAAAATGGCATGTGAGGAGGAAACGTTCCCAAATCTGTGATTTTTCTCAAACATTTCTGAGCAACTGAAATAAATAACCTTAAATAATCTTGAAGGCAAAGGGAGACTTTCATATCCTCTCAAGTCTGAATTTCTATTTACCACCTCACCAAATCCTCAAACTGGGGAGGGAAAACTTCCTTTAGAGACTGAAGAATTCAGTCTGCTGAATTACAGAAAAGGCAAATGCTGGGTTAAGCAACAAGAAAAAGAAAGGGGGGGGGGAGGAAAGAAGGCAGAGAAAAGAAAGGGTTTCCCATTTCTGTTTTTACAGCAGCAGAAATTCAGCACATTCCTTTTAAGTAGATGCCTGGGACTCCAGAAGGGGTTAACAATAAATAACCTTGCTGAACACAGATTCCCCTTCTTTTCACAACTGAGTAATTCTTTTGTTTGTCCACTCTGGGAACAGAGGAGTTTTTAATAAAGCTGACTGTTGTTTAAAGCCACTGAGTTCTGGTGGTGCACACAGCATGGAGTAGTTTGCTTTGTGGCTACCTTTGGAGCATATCAGGATGAAAGTGTTATGTCCCCAAGCTGTAATTATGCGACTACTTTCTAGTGTTTCAAAAGGAGGGAGAGAGAAGGGAAAAAAAACCCACCCTAGCTGTGGTTCAGTGTGTCATAAAAAGGAAACGAATGAGCGGGAATAAGACTTCAGCTCAAGTGTTAGACTTCTTAGCTGTCATGTTAACAAGGTCCTTTAAACCTTACAATAAAGTTTAAAACTTGATTTCTTCTAATACACTGAAATAGTTTAAAAAATAATTTGCATTACAACAAGGAAATCTGTTCCGAGAAAAAAAAAATGAGATTGTTGTTAACAAAGCAGGAGCATGAAAAATAAAAAACTTTCACAGCGTCGCTGTTGACTCATGATTTTATTTAGTAAACAGGGTAAACCCTATAACGTGTGAATGGTGTTCTGGCTTTAGATCCCTTCAAACTACTTAGAAACACCATTATAATGGGGAAGCTCCGAGGCTGGTATTGGAATATCACCCGGCCACATTTTACTTAAGCAAAAAGAAACGTTCAGCAGAGAACACATATATTATCAATTCTGAGAAAATGAAAACACTCAGGAAACAATCATTTCCATATTACAACAGAAAATTGGATTTTCTGGTGAATAATGAAAATGAGGCATCACTCCCCCGACCTCCTTCTCTCTCCACTATTTGTTCTGTGCCCCTCACCTTGGTATCAATGTGCTAAGAGATGATTATTAAGTGCAACAAAGGCCACAGCTATGCACAGTTCTGGTAGATGTCCTAGCCTGTTTCAACTGGGTTATTTTTCCCTCCTCTCAGTCTATTCAAAGACAAGGAAACCTTAGGTGAAATGAGAAGTGCATGAACTGCACTAGCCTTGAACTTGCAAAAAAATAATTACTTGGATTAACGCAACATCATAAACGTTCATCCTTGTCTGTTAGGCCAGGAGAAACCCCTGGGAGAAGTCTTGCTTTTTGAGAAAAGTCATGTCCCTCCACTCCTCCTTCACGCCGGCCCTGCGTGGTCACAGGCAGAGGATAACAAATTGTGACTAAAACTGCCTGGAGATGAGTCCGTCTGTGAGAGACGGAAAGTGTGTCATGCAACGTTACTTTGGGAGAGATAATTAATACTGCACAAACAATCACTGGAAAAGCTAAACACATTATTTGAATGTTTTGAAGTAAATGGTAAAAGACAATGTTTAAATTAATTATTAATTAAAAATGAATGTTGCCATCTTTAAAGATTTTTTTTTCAAAGCACTTTGTGCACTGATTTAAAACACCGCAATATCAAAGTACCCAGAGCCTCAGATTCCTTCGTGCCCCCTCCCCTCTGACAACACATTATGCAGGTGGGAAACTTTTTTGCCATTAAATGCTAATTAGTTTCACAACTAATTACTACCATGGTATTAGGTTAATGTTTTTTCTACTTTTTGATTTAGACTTACTTTTGTAAATCCCTTATTCAAATTACTTTGAAGTGAAAGACTACAAATTAGTTCTCTTTTTAAACGTGTAATGTGAGCCCTGGCAAGCCAGCCAGTAATTTTACGGGCTGTTTTAAGGAGCAGGGGGAAGACAGGCAGCGTGGTCACTCACAGGTACCCAAGTGCTCCGCCGAGCTTTCGGGAATGACAGGACTTGTAAACCCCGGCTTCCTCACCCGCCGCCAATTACCCGGCGTGCGATGTGAGGGGAGGGGGGAGTTTACAGCTTTGCAAACTCACTCCGTCACCCCATAAATACCGCACACACCCATCGGGGCATCACACCCTTCCTGCCTTACCCTTTCCTGCGCCCGCCCGCTGCCCGGGTGCCGCTCGCGTTGAGCGGGGCCGGCGAGCCCCCGCCACTTCATGTGGTTATAGACGCGCTCATTACACCACCGTCTGTTGCTATAATGCCCCTATTCCCCTTTTGATATTTTAAGAGCAATCTATAAATCACACAGACCTTCATGTTAATGCTTAGCAAGACCGTTTTGCGTTGAGTGGTTTTTTTTTTTTTGGACCTGCCAAACAAGCCCATTACCCAGCTCCGCCCCACGGGCCGTGCTCATCGCGTAAACCAAAGGGGAGAGAAATCACAGGTTTTCTCCAAGAAACATAGTTGCCGGTGAGGTTTCAGGAGGTTTAAAGAAGAGAACTGCAGACCAGTGAACAATTTTATAGCTCTGTGTCCTTGGACCGGATTAAGCTGCTCAGTTTTATGCGGAAACTGGTAAATGGCTCTTTCACGTTCTAACCACCCTACGCATGTGCCTAGATGAAGGCAGATGTCTGCTCTTGCTGCTCCATCCATGAAGCTCAGGAAGAAGCCAGGAGTTTCCAGAGTCACCCCTGAGCAGATGGTAGGACAAGCCCAAGAGCCAGCACGCGCCCCTGCCGTACTTACATCGCTTGCATAGGGGAACGTCCTGGACTGCTGTCACTCCCGTTACTGTTCGTATGCTCCATTGCACCATTGAGCTCTTCCCTCATCGCACTGGCTAAATTGCCCAGAGTGGGATTTCCCATGGAAGCAGTAGTGTATAGAGGTATACTGTTCTCAGCCATTGAAGCCTGCCAAGGACACAAACAAATCCATGAAGAGCCATGACTAACGTTTTTATACATTGCACAACACGCTCACTTGTTCCAAAACATTCTCCACATTTACATTATTTGCAATTACAGGTTTTTTAAAATATTGTACTTTCTCATAGGTATTGCCCTGGCTCCATCAAGGGAAATTTAACATCATTTAGATCTGGGTTTAAGGATTCATAGTTGTATTGGCTTATAAGAGGATGGAGTCTTCCGTTCCCTATTTGGAATTACACACCCTGGAAAGAAGAAAATGTCCTTTCCCTACTTTTGCTTCATGAAATTATGTTTGGGCCTTTGGGGTATTTTTTGTGGCTTAGGTTTGGGCTTTGTTTCTAATGAAAAGGGGAAAAAAATTGAAACTGGCTCAGCTGATAAGTCCTTCCCACTGGAGTGCGCGGGCACCAAGCAAGAGTGCGGCATCACCAAGTTTGGTTTTTCCTTGGGACATGTGTGAGGCTGCCATCAGCACTAACTGGATCAGAGCTGCACCCATCGACCTGAGAGCTGAACCACTCCATGTGGAATTCTTTAAACCTCAACAACTCAAATCTTACCTTAGCTGTTACAGTCTGATTACTTTATTTTGATTTTTCCCCTTTGTTCTAAGGAAACATCATGCAGCGGCACACTGGAGTTAACTCTCTAAATGGAAATCTTTGTAGGAAGAGAATGAACTGTTAAATATTTTCCTTCTGATTCCCACCGTTCTGCCTGCTAATATTTACTGTGTGTCAGCATTAGCTCATGTTGACAGCAAAGTCCCGGCCCAGCGCAGCAGTGGTGGGAACGCAGAAATCCTGAGCCCCAGAGGAGCCTGGTGTTTGGTGGGGATGGGAGGCACTGGAACAGGAGAGAGGCACAGGGATGGGAAGCACAGTTTCCTGAGGCTGCAGCGCCCAGGGACTGGAAGGACATTTAACCATTTCACCCATCCCAGCCGGATCTGGCTGACATCATCCGCGGCTCTCCGAGCCATGTCAGCGCCGGGCAGCCACAGACGCTGGCTCGGCAGCACTTGACCTGCTCTGGGGAGAGGTCAGCTGGCTGCAGTGGCCAAGCAAAAAAAAAAAAAAAATCCATCAGGCTGGGTCTGCATGATGCAAACCTGGCCCGTGGGAGGGGAATCCATGCAAACATACTCCTCACCAAACGCTCTCGCCTGCTCCTAACTCGTGGGACCAAATTCCTCGCTTGTAGCCAAGCTGGCAGTTCTTCCCAGGCAAGCACAGCCAGAGACAGGGTGGGGGGAGATGGGATAGGAAGGGAGGGCAGGACCAGCCCTCGCTGCAGCATCTCCAGAAGCACAGCCCCTTTTATTCTTCCTTATGTTGACCTCTCCATGTGCAGCCCTATGTGTCACATGTGATTACAAAAGCTATTCTAACGGGGAGGATTATTTTTATCTTCTTGATTCAACAACCGGCAAACTCATTGTGATTAGGGGATGCAAAGAATGGTTCACATTTCCTGCACTTGGCAAAATAATGACTCAAGTTCTTCACCCACAGTGATAACTTGTAATTGCAGTAAAGCAATTTACTAGGGGAGAGGTGGGACACTGGGAGTATCTGCTAGGAAGCCAGTAATAGGGGAGGGGGTGTTTTGGGAGCCCCTGTTGACCCAATGGTAAAAGAGAGAACTGTGAGAGCTGGAGTCCCCATACCTTCCATAGACAGAGTGGGGAGAGAGCTGCTTCTTCTCCCTGGCCACGAGGGAAAACAGATAGAGGAGATGTCAGCAGGGTCTGGGTGAAGGAGAGGGGATGCTCTGCCAGCCCACAGGAAAAGAAACCACTGCCTGCCATGCCAGCAGCACACAGCCTGCTATGCAGACCCCACAGTGCTCATGGGGATGTGCAAGGAGCAGGACTTCCCAGAACCCACAAAAGCTGGGGGGAACACTGCTCATCAATTATTAATTAGACAGAATGCAGGTCCTGGCAGGTGTCCTAGAGGAATTTGCTGCCCAACTGAGGTCCAAACTGCCCACATGGCAATGGCCACCTGCATTATTTACCCAGACCCTCAACATCCCCAGAGAACCCACTGGGAGTTTGCCACCAAAATCCAACGGCAGGGAGAGAAGTGTGGAACCTGCTGGTGTATGTTCACCCTAGAAGAGGACCTGCCTCAGTGCAATGCTTATTATTCATCCCCATTTATTAGAGCGGTGACAGGGGCAGCAAATCTGGCCCAGGCTCCTCTCTCCATCAGCTCAGCTATGGGGGGGCACGAGGACGTGGCTCTCTCAGGGAAAGTGGGGAATGGAAACAGTTTGGACGTTATCACTAAAGACAAGAATGGATGGAGATGACGACAACGACACGTGTTTCAGAAATAAAACACGAACAGTTCCATATGATAAGCATATTAATTGAAATTAGTCACATAGTTAACAATGTGAAGAAATGCAGGATCATTTCATTTTTGCCTTTCAGCCTCATGAATGTAAAATGTGCTTGTAATCTTAATACTATTCAGGAGACAAAGCAGTCTTTAAAAATCACACTTCACAAGACTCAAGGGAAAATAAGTTACTAATGAATGGTATTTACAGTTGCTTCATTTAAACATGCTTTCCTGGGCTTTGCAGGAGTTACTGCATAAACTCAGAGAATTAGAAGAAAGGCAAAACACCATTTTCCTCCTATGAATTTGTTTCTTGGCTCTGAAAAGAGAAGTCTACTAAACCTTCCACAAAATATGACTGGCCCAAGCAAATACCCATGGCCATCAGTGAACTTCTTGAAAAGTGACCCCCAAGATCCACCCGGGATCCAACCACTCACGGTGTTGCCTCCTGGAATAATACATAATATATAAACCAGGTCTGAACCCCCACACAAACACACAGACCCCACTACAAATCAGGGCATGGCAATGTATTTGTATCTTTGGTTTATACAGCAAACACTGACTTTATGTGGGGTTTTTGAGATTGACTCAGGAATTTATTGAAAGGGGAAAAAGGGCACAGGAAAAAGGGCTGGAGACATGGACATTTTTAGGCTGCAAGTTATTAATTCTGCACCCACACTTTGTGTATTTCTGCATCGTGAAAAAACTGAATTTTTGTCTTACAATTACAGTTTAAACCAATAAAAAAGATTTTTTATTTTCTATAGGAATTGCACCGTTTATTTTTTACCAACAATAGGAAGATAAGCAAAAATAGCCCTTAAAAGAAAAGGGGGGAAAATGATCTGCTTTCTCTTTAAAGCCATGAACAATAGAAGGTCACGTGCTGCAGTATCCTATCATTCAGCACATTAATAGCTGTGCTAGAGTAATTACACTTGTGGTATTTTTGCCTCAAGTGAAATTCTGAAATAAGAGGATGGAAATTATGATACTGCTGATAAATATTAATAAGTGAACTTTTAATTTTTTTGCCACAATATTCAAAATGCTAAGCATCTAGCTAATGCTGAAGCAGCCTGATATGTGTTTGCCTCCAGGGACTATGATGCTTTATGCACTTAAGAAAAAAGTTTAACGGAATTAAAATTTAATATCTAATTAGAGCAAGGCTAATATATTTTGAAATGAGTGGGGAAGACACACGCCTCTGTTGCATATTTGCTACAGTCATTAATCTTACCTGTAAAGCAGCATTGAGAGGTGTGCAGTAGGTGTGGCTGGTCTGTATGTTTTTAATAAGAGAAGGGTTACTGCATAAGAAAAACATAAAAAGGAGAGTTAAATGCAACCAACTTCTGTGCGAGCGTTTCGAGCACGTAATGCTTCCTCCCCCACCAGAAAACTAGAGCTGGTTTTCCACGAGTTCTCTTTCGTTTTTCTCTCTCTCTCTCTTTTTTTTTAATTTAAAGAAAATATCTGAGTTTTCGGCTACGGTTATCATATTTGCCTTTACTAAATAAGGAACATCATTATCTCTTGACGTTACCTCGCCATGTGTTCTACTACCCTGCGTTAGTGGCACATCTTGGCATCTCTGCTCATTTTAGCTGTGTTGAGGAGAAATTCTCCAGTTTTCATCCTGCTTGGGAGCTCGTTACCATGTGAAGGTCCATCGTGAGGAGGCAGTGATCAAAAGCATCACGGGACATTTTAAACTCTGCTTCATCCAAAGGACTCTCCGAGTTGCTGGCAGCGGAGTCTCTCCCACTGGAGGGGAGGGAGTCTCTCCCAATGGAGGGGGGCACCATGATGAGAGAGCATTTATTTGATCCATGTTATTTCCTGCCATGCCGATGGCCACGGTGAGGGGCTGCCCACACCATCGCCCCCAAGCAGCCTGTGAGCATGGAGGCTCAAAGGCAGGTGGCCCACAGAAACCACCACGCTGCCCTGAAGGCCATTTTTAGTAAAAAATATTCTGGTGTGCTGTTTTGGACTCTTATTTTTGTCAGCTTTACATAAGGGGCCAGATATGAGGAAAAGGAATGGGGACCACATGGGGTCTCTCTTGAGGAGGCATCCCAATATCACTGTTTCCATCAGGTGATAAAAAAAAAATAAAAAAATCATGAGATAGAAACTAGGTAAAAAAATGCCCATGCAAAATATCTCCCAAAAGTTTTATCACTCAATGGGAATGTGTTTTGTTTTTTTTTTTGTTTTTTTTTTTTTTGTGGTTTTTTTTTTTTAATTTTATTCACGTGGGAATAAATTGTGGTGAGCAGAGTCTTAACTGAGCTCCTTGCACAGGTACCAGCAAGGATCAGTTGTCCAGGAGAGATGGCCTTCGAGTAAAGGTGAAAGAAAATCCCTTTGGGAAGCCCAGGAATATTGGTGCAAGGCTGTTGTAGGTACATGATGACCTGCTGGCCACCTTTACAGCTGGTCTCAGTGCATTTTCAAACTCTTTAAAGTGAATTCAGCATTTCTGTCTTGTAAGTACCTTACTTTTTCGGATTAGGAATTGCAAAACAAAGCATACAATTGAAAGCAAAGGAAAATATCAGAATTAAAACTTATCTCAAACCTTTCCTGGCATATATCTGTCTTCCTGACACATCTACAGCAGTATATCTGTGCTAGCATGGATAATTATCCTAGTCTACGTTGCTCTATAAATAAATGCTTTAACAAACACGTCAGAGTAGAGTTTTTACTACAGGCATTTGGATTATCAGAGTAGGACACACAAAATACACGTAACAACCAAAAATTTAGTTTCTTTAGCAGCAAAGGTGATGACGCTATTTTGTGAAATGCAAGTCTACATGAGATGGGTAAATCATGCAAAGCAAAGCAACAGCAGAAAAAAAAAATTAAAGCAAGTAAAAGCTCTTACTGTGCAACAAGCTCGCCAAAGTTTTCATCAGGGCAGTATTTTCGAGGACGGCCTCGTTGAATATGACGGCCACGTTTAAACTCTTCATCATCAACAGTCCAAAAGGACCCAAACTCATCCTCTACTCTGATAAAGCACTTATGCAGTGAGAGGTTGGTGCGAATGGCACCCTGGGACAAGAGCAGCAGCAAAGGAGATGAAGTGGAAACAAAGGGACACGGGATCGGGGACAGAACAGACATCAAATACAGGGAAAAGGAAAAAGAAAATAAAATGCAATAAGCATAAGCAAATGGTTTGTGAGGGTTAATATGCATTGCCACCTAAAAGCTACTAGCATGTGATGCAACAAACACCAAGCAAGCAGGGTCAGGGTACTGGTGGGCATACAAACAGTAGTGATGAGATGTTTGTCTTGGTTTCCCTTAACTGAGACAATGCGAAACCACCTGTGGTTGGTCTAACACCAGCTAGCAGCCAAAAGCCTCTACGTTAAACTGTAAGCATGATCCGAGCTAGGCTAAGAAGTTCAAACATGGTGGACATACCCACTGATCTTTTGTGGCCTTCGTTTTTGGAACTCTAGTTCATCCACTGTCCATACTGCCCCTTTAACGTTTTCTACTCGCACAAAACACTTGTGAAGACTAAGATTATGACGCACTGCATTCTGCAGCAAGTATAAAAGAGAAAACATTCAAAAACCTTCTATGAGAAAATGCTCATCATTGTCCAAGAACAGCAGCAGCACAGTCAGCTTGACAGTTCTCATTTTGCAATGTTAAGCCCCTTCCCCTCCCCGCACCCGCTCGCTTTCCCCGGCTCTTTACATCTTATTTTGCAAAGACAAAATAAATATGAAAGCTTAAACCCAGGATTAAAAATTCACGTTATTCTTATCAATTATCCCCAGAGTGACTGAGAACAGCCACGATTTTAAGCATGCGTGTTGTAGCATATAGCACATTTCATACAGAACACAAGAGGAACATTGCTTAGACTTTTTCAAAACAAATATATACGCCCTGCAAAAAGAAATTTCTCCCCTCCTGGAAAAGAAAGCAAGTTAGAAAGAACAGAGAAGATTTTATGTAAGTACAGTCGACTGGATTTAGCTGTGAGGCACAGGAGTCGGTGTTGCTGTGGTTTCCCACAGCTGGGCTAATGTGATTCAGGTGCTGGACCTCCCTCCACACCCACAGCACGGGCTGGGGGCTCAGCAGCACCCCGCCGGCCGGCCGGCACCAACTCCTGCCTCCACGGCTTGCTCTTATATGGAAGTTGGCTCCTATTTCTGGCAGACTACCGTAGTGACTGATCTGAGCCTCTGCCAAGTGAAAACATGAGGAAGGCTCTCTGAAACAAAGTGCTAATATCCCCACAGCTCATCACCCAGAGGGACCCGCGCTCGTGGCATCCGATGCCCCAATGTCCACCCTGCAGCTCCATGCTGGGAAGGATGGGCACAGCCAACCCTTCCAACGTGCTGAGGCACAATGAGACACCTTGCTAAGGCATGGCAAAGCTGTTGGCTTTTCTCTCCCCGCTCCAGGGTGCCGAGAGCCTTGTCACTCCTCAAATGGGAGTGCTATGCTTCGTCCCCATTTCAGGAGTTTCCTGAGCAAAATACCCTGCAACAGCAGTTGGACCTGACGGTCTTAAAGGTTTTTTCCAACCTGAAAGACTCTGTGGTTCTACAAAGCCATTGTTCATGGAATTCACAGGAATTCATACATGGAGCTTGTTCCCAGCACCGCTGAAAGGGGCTTGGGAAACAGGAAAAACGGAAGAAGCCATTTGCTAAGAATCTGCAGGCGAGCAAACTCCATCCTCACTGGCACCATTGATTCAGTCAATCTGGTTGACTCGTTAGCAGGCACAAAGCCAGCCAAACACATGGCCTGGGTCTAGGCAACCAGGAGACAACAATTTTTTTTCCTTCCAACATCATCCTATTTTTTTTTTTCATGAACATGGGGTCTGGATGGTGAAAGGGAGATGTGAATGTCTAAATCACTGCACAAACAAAGGGTAGCACGGAGCATTTGTCATGTAAATCAGGGGGCGGTGGTGTGTGTGCTGGGAGGGGAAGGCAAAGAGTCTTCTGCTCCAATTCCCTGCCATGCCTACTGCAGTCCCCACACTCCCACCCTGGTAGGAGTGGGAGATTTGGGGTTTAAACTGCCTTTGCTCAGCAGATGCTGGAGTGCAAACACATCTTCTCTGGCGCCTGTAGGTGCCTGATCCAGGCACTTCAGCTTTTCCACACTTCTGCTTCTAAACTGGTGAAACAATAAACCCTGAATATGCTTTTCCTCTCAGCAAGGAAGAAATCTAGCACAAAGTCAACCTGTCCATCAGGCCTGCTTCCTTCTGCCCTTATAGTCTTCTTTCTGCTGTTATTTTTTAATGTTGCTTTTTTCTTTCTTCCCTCCCACCTCTTCCAGATCTCAGTACTGTCGACATTTTTGGCAAAACCCCTGATTTTGAGGTGGAGGAAAAACATGTAAACGCCCCACACCTCACGAGCTGAAATCAGCCAGCTCAGCAAGTGCTGGTGGGTGCCGCACTAGTGCAACCCGACACAGGGCTGCTGGCCCACATCTGGGTAACTCAGGCAGTTTCCTGTGAAAATGGGAACACTGTCAAGTCTGGAGCAAAATGTAAGAATAATAACGCTATTTCCCCCAGTGAAAGCTGATCTTGTGGTTCATACAGCAGTTGATCAAACGCACACGGCAAAGCCCAGCGAAGGGAGTCCTCAAGAGTTTGTAAATAGTCTCTAAAGACAGGGTTGAGCAGGAATATTTGTGTTTTTCTTTGAAAAAAATTAATGTTGGAGAAATACTTTACAGACTGTTCTTGTTCTCTTGAACTCCATCTGCAACTGATGGTTAAGGCAGTGGGACAGGGCTCTTGCTGGATAGGTTGAGACAGAGAAGTTGCATATTTACAGGATATCCATGAAACGTTGCCCTCATTTTCTATGTGATTTCCATGTGATTGCTTATTTAACAAGTTCATGCCAGAAAAAAATTGTTGTGTTTCCCCTGCCTCTGGATACTTGCTATCTAACAGTTTTATGTGAACAATACCCCAACGTGTCAGAGCCACACCTGCAGCTTGTGCCTCATGGCTGTGACTCAGTGCCAGCAAATTACTCCAAAAAATAAAAGCAAACAGACACTGCCTCTGACCTGTCAGAACCAGTTCACAGTGCTCCCCCAGCAATCAGCTTAACAGAAAAATTAGGAGCTATTATTGTAAGATTATATATTTACCTTGTTAAAAATATTTGTATGCAAGCCACTTTTGCAGAAGAATTACCCTGAACATGCTTGAATGTAGTAAATGAAAGGGTTTGTTATTTTAATAACTGCTCAGGCTCTGCCATACTGCATTTTGGGAAAGAGGTTCATTTTTTAAAGGTCTTTACTCTTGCCCTATTCTATGTTTTTGAAATAGGGCTCAGGGAAGCTTGTACACACCAAACCCTGACCCTAAACTTGGGGAACAGTGACCCAAACGCCCCCTAAGCATTAGCTGAAGGTGAGCACAAATCAGCACATATATATTCAAATTATTCTGATTCTGCAATTAGCCCCTTGTGCTTGTTCTGCGCCCTGTGGGCTTCCCATCATGCCAATCCAGTGCTGCATTTTCATCCCTGCTGTTCCTGGGAGCTGGCAGAAATCTGAGCAGTCTCCAGCATGAAAACCTGACCTACTCCAACCAGTTGTCTGTTTTGCTGGTGCTGGTGGATGTGGGGGTGAAGTTTTTCCTTCTCGTTACATGAAGCAGGACCTGGACACCTGCAGAAGGTCAAGGTGTACAAGGAGGGGTTTCCAAAAGGCACCTGCCTCCCTGGGACACAAGCCTGAGAAATCTGCAGCTCAGCCTCTCTGCTGCTCTTCTGTATCTGCACTGGCTTCTGGGACTGGATTTTTTGGGATGTCAAAAGCTAATTCCCCAAACTAGGCTCACAGGAGATACAGCCAGGACTGCCTGCTGCCTTCTTCCACTCCTCCCTTCACTTCCCTTTGCTGCTGGAACTAAATAGGATTTTTACTTTAGCACCCACACCTGCAGCTGCTGAAAAGCCCTACTGGAACCACTCCAGCAGCAAAAGACAGGCAGGTCTAAAAGGATCTTAAATCAGGGAAAGTTAATTTCCTTTCTGGATAGTAAGGAAGCTGCAAAGTTGAACACTGCTCATGTTTTCCAACTGCAGGGAAGAATCAAAGCAGCAATCACAGAAAGTTTTCCTGAACTTAAGAGCTTTTCTAGACCAGGGTTGAAAACGTACAAAATTGTGCTGGGATCTGAATGAAACGAAAACCATGCCACTAAAAACCAAGCTTACTTCCAAGGTCCATTTTTAGCTCCATCCGCTGAAGGAATTAATCTTAAATGCAGGCTGGGACAGAAAAAAACAGAAAGAGCTGATGGAACAGCATTTAAGGGACCTACTCATGCTACCTGGTCATTTGAAGTTGTTTGAGAACAACAGAGCTGTCTGGATTAAGAGAGATTTCAAGCACCAGGGTACAGTTTTTCCAGCAACACGACATCCTCTTATTTGAATCATTCATTTACGATTGCACTGGATTCAGAAGTGAATATGACTACTGAAGTGCTATATTTAAAATGGAAGAGTGGCCCCCCAAAATACAGAATAAAATTAACTCCCCAAACCTCTTATCTACCAGTATCTGTGACAGTTATCGAACAAAATTGAAGTGTGAAAGCCCAAGTTTATTTCTGTTAAAGACATTTCTTATTGAGGAGCTTGCTTCTTGCACATTAAATTCAATAAGCTTTTGCTGTGTGATTAAAAAAGACAGAGAGGAAGTTTGTAATAGCTGTTTATGTAGTTAAGAGTCAATCGACTGAGGAAAGAAATCCACTGATCTATAGATCCTAGGGAAAAAAAAATTGGTTGTTGTGATTAAAACCTGCTTAGCTAAAAAGATGAACAGTATATCTTCTACTGACATGAGAACTTTACCTTTTTTTTTTTTTTCATTTTCTAATACGTTCCGGCTGAAGAGCCTGAGTTTCCCTGCTTGTAGCAACCCCACAGAGGAACTCACGGCATAATCACAGAACATAAAAGCCAATAATGGGGATTCAATTAGTGGTTTTCAAAGGCAGAGGAATTTTTTCTGCCAAATATCAAATTGTTCCCGCAGATAAGGCGCCCGGCGCGTGTCACAACTGCCGATCTAAATTTTTCATGTCCCCACGTCGGGACAATTTATGTCATCAGCCAGGTCTGTTCTGTATGTGGCAGAGAGCAAAGGCAGGAAGGAGCTGGGCTCAGCCTTACCTTCCACGTCGCCGCGTTGCGTCGGAAGTAGGCGAACATTCGCGTGAACCAGTTGTAGATTTCGTTTAGTGTTAGCTGTTTTTCAGGAGATTCCAGGATGGCCTTGTGGAGCAAAGCGATTGCAAGATCAGTTACCAGAACACCAGTACAAAACGCGCTCACAGTTTTACTTTGCCAGATACCAAAAAAAAAAAAAAAAAAAAATAAAAAGGAAAGAAAGGGGGGAACGAAAAAGAAGAGATTTGGAGCAAAAAATCCAAAGGAGGGTTTTTCACAATATGAACTAAGATTAATGGCTGTATTTAACAGTTCAATGGCAAAATTCAAAATGGAATTATCTAATTGTTTTGAGTTTTTATTTCTGTTTCCTTACAGAAATATTAATTTATTAGTCATTCATAAAGCAGAATCAAAGAGAAATGCAAAACATTTCACTAGCTGATTAAAGCTCAGTAATTATTTAGAGCTCAGATTAATTCTAGGGATCAGAGATTACTGTAGCTTGTGATAATTGACTTGCCATCTTTAAACAGGCTCATTTTCACTGTTGTGTGAAATGAATTTCCTAATAATCACATCGTATTGTAATACTTAATCAAAAGCAATTATGTTATATATTGCAGTTCTAAAAACCCTTATAGTAAAGGTTTGAGCATTTGAGCACGCTTACATAGCAAAGGTTCGAAAATCTATTTAATCCAGCACATATAGAGAGATATATATTTTTTTCCCCCTAATCCAGACGCGTGCGTTTGGCTCAGCTTACCTGTCTAATTAAAGATGCATACGTGAACGGTGGTCTAACTTCCGCGTTCTTATAAAATTCTTGGTTCTGGGCAATATCTGCTAAATAAGAGCAGTTGTTCTGTTATCATCACGGCCCAGGGCCGTCGGGCCGCGGGCCAGCGCGGGGGCTGCGCCAGCAGAACCCCTTTGTACCTGAAGAGATGGGGACGTTGTATTTGTCTGAGTACCGCCTCCGGATGGGTCCGACGTTGTGCATGCTCGTGGTAGTGATGACCGACGGTCCCTGCGTGACGGGAGTGATGGGCGCAGTCGGGGTGGTGGGAGTATGAGGTAAACTCTGCGGAGACGCCTCGGACGCGGTCTTGGAAAGCGTGACGCTCGATACCAGATTCAGCTGCGGAGGGAAGGACCAGGGGGTCGTTACGAACAGCGTTTTCTGGATGGTTAAGGGCTGCAGAGGAAACCCCTGACACTGGAGTGTCCCTCGGTTCTGAGCAGACACTGCAGCTTCAGCACTAAGTGCTGCTGTAACATCTCCATTAGGAGCCGGCAAAGGGAAATAAATATAATAATTACATACATGCATTCCCAAATAGGTTTAAAAACCAGAACAACATAGCCTGCCGCCTAAAGAACAAATAATGAATTTTTATGTAAACCTTAATAGAAGACCTCGCACAGTACACGATCGTTTTAATATTTTACTTCAAGTTTCATTGTTTCACAGTCTAAACCCCACACCTCTCTGATTTCCATGCTATCATTATGCATGGCTTCTAATCAGTCTTCTTGGATATTTCATTGAAGGCACCAGGCTTAAAATAAAAGGCACGACTTTCCTAGGGACATGCTAGGGAGAAACGCAATCTCTCTCTTCAGCATTTGGGCTTTTCTTTTTTTTTCCCCTCTCTGTTCATCCATTTTAAAAGCAAAGCCCAGAGTAGGTTAACACTGGAATAATTTAATTAATCGCAGTGCATGAAATACTGTGAGCATTCAGCCCAGCACAAGTGGCACCGCTCTGTTTTTCCCTCCTAGGATGGAAAGCATTGGTGTTACCTGCACGAAGCCTGGCCCCACTGGCGTGGCAGCGTGCCACAGCAGGCTGTAAAACACACCTGCCTCCAGGATTGGGTATCACACCCTGCTCCAACCCGACTGTTTTCGATACACAACCCTATTTATATAACCAGCATCCACATTCCTCCCCAACTCTTTCTTTCTGCCCTACAACATCCTTTGAAAGATGACGCTCCATCCCAATAGGTCACTGCTGCTGAAGTATTTTAAACAAACAATCTGATCCCTTAACTGCAATATCAGAGAAGACGACTGAGAAAAGGGCTCTTTGACTACTTCCACATTTCTTTCCCTTAGGCGGTTTCACGAATAACACTGGTGAAATCCTGACCCCAACTGAAGTGGGTAGCAAAATTCCTACTGAATTTAACAGGGCCAGAATTTTAAAACTTTTGTTTGTCATTAAAATTCTTTTTTTACTCGACATTAAACCTTCTGAGATGAAGGCAAGGCACACGATGCAGCTATGCCCCCAAAATCTCATGTTTATCCATAAGGCACTGTATTAATTTTCCTTGTATGAAAGTAACCAGATAAGAAAACTCCTATTAGTATCCTTCATATGAGTTAATAGCCACAAATAATGTTTCTTTTTAAAAATAATAGGATTTATCCCAAACAAACGTAGTGGAACATGAAGAGGTGTAGTATTACAGAGAGGATACCAACACAAAAAGCCCATGGCCACATGAAAAAGGGCTCAGCTGAGGGAAGATAAATTGTGATTGCTTGTCCTCCCTGACAGCGAGAAGGAGCTGAGGGAAGCCCCAGCCACAAACTCCTGGCACAGCCTGGATGCTGCTCCAAAGGAAGGAGGAGGTGAGCAGCAGGCATGCAAACATCCACCTTTCCCTGCAGGTGCTTACAAATGACTCCTTGCCATCCAGCGTGAAATATTTAGCACTCTGTGGCAAAGCCAGGGAGCGTGAACCCAGAGAGCATCCGGATGGTGAAGGTGGTGAAATGCAGGTACTGATCCCTGCTCCAGCATGAACCACTACCTGCAGTCTGGAGGTTTAAACCCTCCTGGTGCCACGCACTGCCACCATGTGCCACCCGGTCTGCTCGTTGACTGGTCTGATTTAAGGACACTGATTAGGGACATATATATAGTAATGTCTCCCTGTTATCCATCTATCCATCTATTACATATGATAAAAGGACCAGTGATGATAATAACAGTGCAACTGACAGGTCTCACCATGAAATTAAATCTGCTGTATTTTATCTCAGTTTCTAAATGGACATTTTAACAGTCCAATAACTGCAAGGAAATCTGCATCAATTTTAAGTGCCCTTCTCAGTGCAGGCTCGGCAGCCAGGCCCTCCTGTTGGAAAGATCACTGCTCCTGCTTCATCATTACGGCTCCCAACTACTCCATTTCAAAAGAGCCCCCTTCCTTTTTCAGCATGTAAAAACTTAACATTTAATCTGTTTCTACTAGAGAACCTTGAGAAAGGATCCACAAAGGTCAGCATTCCCCGCTTAAAGAATCTGAATCGAGTTAAAATTTCTTTAGGCTTTTCAGTATAGGTAGCGACGAGGAATAAACACAGAAGAGGACGAGCAAAGGCGGGGGGGGGGGCTTTAACAGGCTTGACAAATGACACTGTGATTCACACCCACTGCTGGGCTGCCACTAATAAGCTACAGAGGAAGCAGCCAATCTCAGCTAATTACCAGATAAAATTGTATTGTAAGGACTCTAATTAGGAGATGCTTATGGAGGTGATCTAATGATTAAACGCTGCATCCAAGTGACCCCACCATCAATGTGCAGTGGTGCAAGATGTCACCGGAATATTTTTGTAGAAACAGTAATTTTATTTCAAGGAGGGGAGGCAGTAATATTTGTAATAATGGCTATGAGGTAAACTAATTAAAAGACAGTTCCTAAAGGAAGACTGTGGCTTTGAGCAGCTGTGGCCGTTCCAAAACAAAGTGCCAAATCTCAACAGAGGAGCTGCAGTCAAGTGGAAAATTTCTGCCTGACCTCTGCTCTCGCTATTAATTTGCAGGAAACCTAATGACACATATACATATTCCCACAAAATTGTTCTAATTGCTAATTTGCCAAAGGAGCCCAGTTTCCAAATTAAACATGACTGCAGTCTGTGAGGAAAGAGAGAACAAAAAGCTGGAACGCAGCGAGTCTGCCGCGTTTCACCTCCGACGACCATTTGCGAGCCTGAACCAACAAGTTAATGAAACACGACCTTGTCCATTGCTAGCGAAGTTTTTCCGTTTTCCGTGTTTTATTTGATGACACTCTCCTCTTCCAGCTGGGTTCCCCAAACCCGAGCCAGGGCGAGGGAGAGGGCTGCACTCCCTCCGCAGCCTTGCGCTGCCGCTTCTTTTGTTGCATCCATAGCGCCAAGGCTGAAAAATCGGTTGTGAATTAGAGCAGAATAACAAATTATGAATGGTGTTGGTTTTGTTGCCATCTTGAATTATTAATCTGAATGGTAAACTATTAAATCTTAATATTGGCGTCAATTAGAAACGTGGAAGCAGCCATGGATGACTGTGCAGGGCAAAGATCAGGGAGGGACTGGGCTGGGAGGGTTTCTTTTCCTGATGGAAACTCTACATGGTTTCTCCCTGTTTGCATTTGCTATTTAAAAACAAGTTACTATGATTAGAAAAGTTGCTCGCATCGGTATTTTGTACACAGGCTGTTTCCCACATACCGTAATTTTTGGATGAGTATCACTGCGGGTAGAGGGGAGGGAGCCACAGAGCGAGCACTTCAACAAGCAAGAACTCTTGCACTGCAGCAATGCACAATGTGGGTACTCAAAGAGCACACCCCTGCACCAAGGAGTTAAAATGTTTTCGGAATATTTGTGCTGGGAATGAGGGGAGGGAGCATTTCCTCCAGCCCTTAAAAAACAACCAAACCCAAAAATAATAGTAATTAAAAAAACTAACAGAAAACACACCAAATCCCCCAACAGTTATAAGTCCTAAAATTCTGCAAATTCAATTACTAAACTTTGTTGATTGCTTTATTCAGTTTTGGTTTTTGAGAATATTTCCTCATACTGTCTTGACTTGGTCATTCATAACCACCATAATTGTCTCAGCATTCAATATCCTGCTTAGGACTTCATTATTAACCCTTCCTTTCAAGAAATAGTCATGTCTCCCTATTAAAGGTGAAAACTGAGTAATCTGCTTCTTGTTCTTTAGATATAAACAAGGCATAGGTAGCCCAGGCTATTACCCAGTTAAAAAAAAAAATTGATTTCCAGTTAGTGGCTCTCCCACTAGGATTAAGTCTGATTTCTTTTTTGTGTAAATATTTTACATGACAATACTGGCTGTGCATAAAGTAGCATTGAAACTCTTTTAAAAAGCAAAGAAAAATTTTTTTCTAAGGGTCACAGTGAGGCCATACTGTGACTCCCCTGCAACGGGCGCTGCCGCTCTGGGGCCAGCTGGTGCTGTGGACTTATCTCCACTGAGTTCCTGGGACTGAAACACTTTGGAGAAGAAACTCCTTTTCTTGACATTGTGGGTGAGAGAGAGAAAGTGGATACTGGGCCTAAAACTCTGTTCAATGCCGTGTCTTCCCCTCCCTGTTTCAGCCTGGACACATCAGTGTATTGGATGCAGAGCCGAGCAGGCAGCAATCACTTAGCAGGTGTTGTTATTGGCAGGAATACTAAGGAAACTGAAGCTGAGGAGTGAGACTTAATGAAAACCAGTATATAAAAACAGCTTTTGTTGTGCTTGAGAATCTCTCTTTATTGCTGCATATCGTTATTTTTTCAAACTATAAAGTATGGCTACAGCAGCTAAAATGCTCAGTCATTACCTCAACAGTTAAAAGACTTTTTTTTTTTTTTTAATGCTTTGTTATTACAGTTGCTAAAAACAGTATTTCAAAACAATCATAACTGCTATGGTTATGGTAAAAAAAATACATTAAAGAAGGGATATCTAACAGTGCATCTTATTTAAAGTGCCAGAAGGGCCTTTAAAAGTTTTCTGTCTATTTTTAAAAAACGGTTGTAACACCTAGTATGAAGAATTACTTGTTGGTTGATGCTTTTTCCTTCTCCTTCCCTTCCTATGAACTTCGACACAAGTTAATCCTCCCAGAAGAAAGCACATTTCCATTTGAAGCTATTATGCTGATGGCTAACACCGATGAAAACAGCCTGTCGGGGGGGGAGGGGGGGGGGTACCTTAATAGCAAAACCAGGATGACAGTTCTTGAGAAATCACTGTTCCGGCTTTTGTGTTGTGGTTTTGTTGTTTTACCTTGAAAAAAAGTTCACCTCACCAAAACACGTCACGACTTACTTATTCTGTCTCATGGCTTTGTTCTCACTTTGCTCAGGCCCCTCAGTCCCACCAAAACAACACATGTAGCATGAACGGGAACGACGCTGCCTGCTCCAAGAGATGAGTTCTGAGACAGCTCCGTTTTCTTTAAAACTGCGACTGTTGAGCATTTTCTTTATAAAGCTGGGAGTTTTTACAGGTAATCCTGAGCACTGCCCCAGTTCCTGGGATGTTCCCCAGGATCCCAGACCCCTTGCAGCCTGTCCAGCAGCCCCTGGGGAGCAGCACCAAACACTGACAGCACCTCCCTGCCCACTAAGTCTGCCAATGATTTGGGCCACCACCACTACGCCACACAGGAACGTGCTTAAATCTCATCCACTTTAGTAGGACTAGAGAGCTTTACTGAGCAGATGTCTTGGTGGGCATGAAATGCAGGGGGACCACTCCACCACCCCTCCCATGCTCAAAACTACTGCAAAGAGCTAAAGACACCCAAAGGTGGGGGTGGGATGGATAGACACGGCTAGCTGAGACAAGCAACACTTCCCCTGAGCTGGGTGAGTTTTGAATTGATGCAGAACCATCAAGAACTTGGCTGTGGTCCAACTGGTCCAGGATCACCTGCTCAACTACTGTCTGAAGCCCAGAAGGCAAAGATGGTACAAATGGTCACCATGGATTACACATGGCACATGGTGAACACAGATGCTCATACACCCTATTACCTGCTACTAACAAAATAGTTTAAAACAAGCATTAAGATCCTTTAAGCAGAATAAAAACATTTCCTCAGTCATGAAAAGGCTGTATTTTAAATCCCAACTCACTGCTATGTTTGGATTTGCAGCTGCTTTTTCCTTTAAAATCACCGAAGTACCGTAATATATTAGTTCTAACACACACCTTGCATTAGTTACATTGGCAGAAAAAAAAAATTAATTACTGGATGTAAAGACTACTTTGCAGTGCAATAATGGTCATCAGATCTTTTTACCAAAGTCCTATCCCACTGAGTTAAAAGGACGAGGGTCTAACAAGAGTCTATGCAGTGCCTGTGTATTTTTTTCACTAGGAAAGCACAATTTATGCAAAACACTATACTTCTACATTTTATAATTAATTTTCAAATGCTTCACCTATACATATTTTAATAATTCCTGATTTATCAGATGGTATCTATAATAAATTTTTCTATATTTCAATAAATGAAAAGAAGGCAGTTTCAATCCAACAACAGAGTGCCACACAATATAGGCCTGTCAGGCACCAATTTTTACTTCTAACATGTAAGTTAAAGGATAAGGAATTTATAATGCTGCCTGTGAACGAAACCACTTTTCATACACAAATGTGATCTTTTTTTTTCCAAAGGGTAATACAACAGTACATTTACATAAACTAATCCAAACAATCTATGTATTTGACAATGGCAAACCTCACACAGACTGCCTATTGTTGGTTTACATCTTGGAGTTCTTTATGTTGGCTTGTAACACTGCTCTAGCTGTCAAAGGTTTGACTTGGACTCTAAATAAATGGTTATAGAAGTGCTGTGCAGCGATATTGGACTTCTTTGCAAAAGAAAACCTGCTGTGTATGAATTCAAAAGCTATTAATTTTTCAGTCAAAAATATTCATGCCTATTTCTTTTAATAAAGAAACACTGTGCTGAGCAACTGAGAGATAATGTTGACTAGTGGTACAGAATTTTCAATAGAGCAGTTAAAAATAAATTTAGTAGGAGGTCCCCAACAAAGCTATAATTTTCCAGAATGTAAAACATTTTTAATACTAATCAAGACAGCCCTTTTCCCCCTGCGTTCACTTCTTTTTTTCCCTCTGCTTTTCCCTGTTTATTAGCTGTTAGCACTAATCTTCATGGTGACACTGCCTCGTATCTCCGTAGCCTACAAGACCCGCCAAGAGCTTCCTGCCCTCGGCGGCCCGGCATCGATCACGAGCTGCCTTGCCGAACACCGCTCGCCTTCTGATGATTTCCTCCCTTTAGTTTGTAATCCTTCCTCCTGAGGGGCACTGCTGTTATGAAAGGCCTCAAGGCAGAGTGCTTTGAGACTCCCAGATTATTCCGCTGTTTTAATTTTTAATCCAGTAAAAGCTATAGAAACCAAACCTCCTCCCCATTCTGCTGGGTCTACGTACTTTGCCAACAATGCGCTGAAGCATTTGCATTTGAGCTGGGATGGATGTGAGGAACTAGAAGAATGCTGTTTTTATAGACACTGCCAGTAGTTTCTACTCTAGAGGGCTGGTGTCCACCGGACCAAGCAATTTTAGACATCTCAACAGCTTAAATGGAAGGGTTTGTACCTACCACTCAACTCTCTTCAAAAAGGCAAGGAAATTTCCTGTTGACTTTGACATCTGCTCCAGTGTTACTGAATAGCCTGCAATTTTCTATCTAGTAGCCTCCCCTATGCACTTCTGCAGCCATTCATTTCCAACTACATGGAAACTGAGAAATCCTTTTCTAGTAAAAATGTGTGCGCGAAGTGTTTAATGATTTTATGTTCTCTATCTCTGTAATGTGTTCTGTTTCAGACATTAATTTTGTCTACCAACTGCATCTTGGCAGGCTACCATATTTGCTGGGTTAATAGTCTGACTCCTTTTTATTTCTATCACCATAAATCACACATATATGGGTGTGTGTTTGCTTTATTTATAGAAAAAAAATCAGTCAAAACAGATAAACCAATACTTTGTCATTATGCTGCATCATTGCATATTGATTAAAATTGCTGGTACTAACTATAGATTGTCAACGCTCAATTAATTTTCACACAATGACTCAAAGCGAAATCAAATAAAGCCAGTGTACCTTTAAATCTTACAAATCTTAAAATCAAGAAGCAAAGCACTCTCTCCATTTTGAATAATCATTGGAAGCTCCCAGGAACATTTTCAGCATTAAGAGGCTGAGAGAAAACAACAGCTGAAGAAGAGTCATTTCAGTCAGGGAAGGAAATGGGGGATTTTCCTGGGTTTGGGGGTAACCAGGAGTTTTCTTGGGCTGAAAAGCCACTTGCTTCCCCTACTCCCCCTTCTTCAAAGAGCAGTCTGGGGTATAGGAGGTTTCCCTTCTCAGTTTCAACAGTATAAAACCTGATACCGGGTAACCGTGATTATCATCAAAACGTGCAGTCAGAGTCAATTCTACAGTAAAATGTCTGTCAGACCGGGAGAAAGCAAAACAAATATACTAAATATAATTTAATTACAACTCCTTCCTAACACTTCCTAAGATTTCATCTAAGTCAGACTGATGCAAAGTGACTTACATGAGGCCAGAAAAAGGCCCAAAGCATCCGCTTTGGAACCAAGCTTGACTTTGAGACTCCCTGAAGAGAGAGGCATGACACAACCCGGCTGCGCTTCCCATCTCCTCCCCACACCCGGCTCTGGAATGGGCCAGGCTCCACAGCGTGGGCTCCAGTGGGGAACAGAAAAGAGAGGTTTGTTGTGAGGTTTGGTTTCCGCTTTCAGCACAGCTCAGTACTTACGGGCTGAGGGGTGGCTTTTGGTTCAGTCGACTTCACGTGCAGGTGTGTCATCATGGCTTGCAGGCGCTCTTTATCTTTTGCAAGCTGGAAGGGGAGAAAAAAAAAAAAATATATCCTCTGTTAGTCGTACAAATAAAACCCAGCCTCTGCTTATTTCTAATTAAACAGCTGGCACCGAGGCATGAGACAGAAGAGTTTTATTGCTGAGTAGTTTGGAAATTGTATATGGGCTATTCGTGAGGTAAAGCGAACGCGTGGTGCTGGGTGTCACCATTTCCCAAAGCAAAACGCATTAGCCCTTGAGTGAGAAGAGCTAGACCTGCTGGCACCAAGAGCTTCACTCCAGCCTTGACAGCTAAAAGACAACAGTGAATCATGTTTATTAACCAGCCCCACTCCAGCTCCGGAGGCACAGCAGAAGGAAAGCAAGGCAGCAGTTCTAGGATGCGTTTTCCTTCTCCCGGAGCACAGAACGAGTGGCAAGGACGGGCTGTGGCTTTACGTCACCCACAGACACTGCAGCACATGCAACGAGCACAGCCAGCGGTGGTTAAACCACACGAGGCACCTCCACAGGGCTCTGCAGGCAGCCTTGGATCTAAAAGCACCTTGATTTGACTTGAGAAGGTGGAAGAGCCCTCGGCTGGGTCACCCTGGGAAACTGGGCTGGGCACCTGAGCAGGGGCACCCTGAGCAATGGGGCAGGACCTGCTGTGGGAGCTGCCAGCATCCCTCTGGCATAAGCCTGAGGGCAGTGGGGTGGGCAAGGCTGAAAGCAGCAGTAATCACCCCAAAACCCACACATCCCTGGGCATCCAGTGCCACAGGATTTATGTCGTCATCCTTTCTCACCAGCCACTTCAGGCCCAAGAGTTGGGGTGAAGCCTCTGCTCTCAATGCCTCTTGTATTTTATGGTTGAGTTTCAAACAGCTGGAGTTTTGAGATCACTGGTATGCAACCATAGCCTGGTCAGCTTCCCAGTGCATTTCAATGCACTGGAAAGACACTAAATTTCATTATTTTTGGAAACAAGGATTTTTTTTCGATGTGTGAATTGGACTTTTTTCCAGCTGCTCTTCAAAAAAAAAAAAAATTACTGTGGAAAGATATTAATACTACTAATGAAAAAGGGGTGTTGTTAACCTGCATGCTGAACATAAAGGTTGCTGCTTCCAATAGGACCTGGATCAGGTTCTTACAAATGCCTGTTTTTGCAGAGATGACTTTTTTTGCTTTAGACAAGATTCCTGGTGCCAAGAGGAGAACTGTGCTCACATTCCAGGAAAACTTAAAACAACCTGCCCACCTTATCACTGTCATCTGTTTGTAGCAGTAAAGTGGAGCTAAGTGTATATAAAAGGAGACCTGATCATAAATCCCCACTCATAACCTCATGGCCAAGGTTGTCCTGCTCTTTGCAAGGCAAGGGGTTTGAGACTGTGCCATGATGGGATAAAACCTGGCACAGGAGTTTCCAAGACAGGAATTAAATAAAGGAAAAAAATGGTATCACTGCACTTTTCAAATGTCTCCTCTTCCTTCGGTCAAAAACCTCAGTGGCAAGAGAAAAAACCTGAGACCTATGGCAGATCTCCTGCAATCTCATCCTGATCTGAGCTGGACACTTCACGAGAGAGCTGAGGGCAGCGACAGGCTCTTACAGCAGCGCTGCAGCAGGAACTTCTCCCTCTGAGAGTCCTCTGAGAACCTCTCCAGAGAAAGGAGAGGGCTCACCCCCAGCTGCCGTGCTTCATACAAAACAAATTAAGCCAAGAAATAGCTGAGCTCTCCGCGCAGCTCCGTTGTGCAATCCCTCATTCCTAGCAGTCTCCGGGCACATGGGCCGCTTGGCGGGGTCATCTGTGCATTAAATTTTGGTCTGCAGGCTACTGCAGAAGAACAACATCTCCTAGCCAAAATAAATAAAAGGCAGGCACCTGAGAGCTTCCTGCCAGCCCCGGCATGGCGGCAGGAGGGGATGGCACCCGGGCGGCACAGGGCACACCCTGCCGTGCTTCCTCCGGCCCCCGCGGCCAGGGAGAGGGGAGAGGGGCACCTCCCTCCCTCCGCCGGGGTCCTTGTTTGTAGTGTTTCCACTCATCGTCTCAGCAATGCTTTTAACGCCGAATCTCGTGGATGGAGGTTATTAAAGATCCTCTCGACATTTCAGGCAGACACACGCTAGCATTTTGTCATAGTCTAGGAATTCAAACACTCACCCAGTTAGGCAGGAGTTTAAATTATGAAAAATAGAGGTCTCTCGGTTTCAAAGCGCTGAAGAGAAGTAAAAAAATCTGAAGAATTTCTTTAAACTGTTTTTCCCTTGGGTCAGGAAGCAGTGGTGATACAAAACTAGAGTGTCACTAGTAGCCCCTCTGGTCAGTGGGGTCAAACAAAAGAAGCCATGGGGGATTGCCCAGCCACTGGTGGGAGCAAATTCTCACTGGTGGGAGTGTAGATGGTCCAGAAATGGGGGTTAATAGCCAACAGGCAGGAAAATGCTTTTGATCTACTGATAATGTTGTTGGGCAAGGACATTTCTGACACAAAGGTAAGAATCTGCTTCGTATGTGGGGCCTGAGGAACACAACACAGTCCCATATGAAGCTTCCTTCTTTCTTCCTATATCCATTTGGAGAGCTCTGTATGGTGGGAGTTTTCAGCCAGCCATCCAATTGTCCATGATAAGCCCGATTTAGTGAGACTTCCTTCACCTCTGGATGCACAATGTGAGTGCCTAACTGTGGTTTAACCGAAAACACATCCAGAGCAACGTACAAGCCTTGCAAGTGAGGACACAAGACACACAGCTTGCCTGGAGAAGTTAAATCCTAAACCTATACCAGTAGGAAAAGCAGGAGAGAGAAGCACAGAAAGCACTGGCCAGAAGGAGTTCCAGACAAAGCAGCGACCATGGAGCAAGAGGAAAGGCATTAGAAACACAGATGATGGAGAAATTGTACAAGAGGAAAACCAGACAGAAAATAAAGGCAAGGATCAGGAACGGGAAAATGAAAACCCAGTGAGGGCATTCAACAGGAACAGGAACGGGAGAGCACTTCAGCAGCAGGATTTTGAACAGACCAAGGACAAAGGAGAAGGGAAGCCAGTCACAGGCTATGCAAGAGGCAGCCAAAACACAGCCCTCCCATCCTGTGCCTGGTTAGGCTGTGCACTAGAAAGGTTTAGAATCCATTTTTCAAGAGTGTCAATGGATGCTGCAGGAAAATAGACCCAAGCGGTGTTTTCATTGCATCGAAAACGGCCAGCTACCTTAGTTTCCTCCCATTAGGAACCACTTCTCTGGACTCATCATAGCCCTGTTGCTATCCTGAAATGTTTTCCCACTAAAGGATAGTGCTACAAAATGGATGTCCTATTCCAGCTAACAACTAGTTAAAGACAGGGGTACGTTCCTGTGTTTGTGTTTTACTCAGCAACACGATTTTCACTATTTATAATGGCAACAAACGATCACGTCAAGATGGTTTAAACAAAGTGAAATGTGAGAAGATTTCTACCTTGCCTGTGATTTTTGAAGTATGTTTGCGATGGAAATGCTAAGATCAAACTTCAAGATTTCTGCTAAGGGGCATTTGCAATTAAACACAAAACAGACTGACCTGTTCCTTTCCAAAATTTCAATTAAGAATTACTTTAGAAAATATTTTATTTATCTCTAACACTGATGAAGCTATCATGAGTAAAATAAGTAACAACAACAACAAGATAGCATTTGGGTCCATCACACTCAAAATCTGAACAGGAAGTACATCCCTCAAGTGAAATGAATTTGTTTTGATGGGGCTGTACATGCATTAAATGGTGGATAATGTAGATCTTACCCTGGTGCTGGACCCTGAAGCTGGTAATTCCCAGCTGCACTGTAAGGCAAAGCTGCTCACCAGTGCCGCAGATCAGGGGTAAAGGCTGTGGGTCCCTTTTCTATCTAACTCACAAAACTCAGTCTCCAGAAGGCCTGTCATCATTCTGCTCCACAGCCTGAAGATCAGGTCAGTGGTCCTCAGACCACATCACTGAACACCCCACTGCTGGGCACCACACTTTTGTTTTATTATGGTTCTGTGCAAAAACAGGCCACAGCCAGACAAACTAGGGACTGAAGGGCAAATCCTTCTACTTAATTAGGGGCTTCGTTCAACTATCAGAGGACTGATACAGGATGAAAGGAGAGGGAGAAAAGGGAAGCTACAGGTAAATTTCAGAAGATGAACCACCCACCTCCTCCTCCACCTGTCCTTGCAGAGATGGCCTCACTCTGTTATCAAAGCTCCTGCCTAAATTAGGCCTTCAGTTCAGTTCATTCTACCTACCCTGCTCATGTGGTTGTTAAACCCAGCGCTTTCTGGCCCTCAGACCACTTTGAAATTATGGTCCTTTCTTGCAGACCTTATGCTGCCTTCCATTGCAATGACTCTGAGTATTGCCAGCACTAAATGGGTGTGAAGCTGTAACTGTAAGTCATTTAGAGCAATTAGCAGGATGCACTGCTGATAAACCTTCCAAAAATCTTGGCGTGGGCTTAGGGAGAGGTGGGAACCAAGTACCTCTGTCCTGTCCCTGTCTAACACAGGGCATCCCCCTGTAGTTGCAGGCACAGCCGTTCCCAGTGACTGTGGGAGAGAAGGATTCCTGCTTTTCAAGCTGACTGTAACTGAAGAATCCAGATTTACCTTCAGCCTCAATATTACTGCACCCTGGTGAAAGATTATCTCATATCTCAGTTTACCAGGAAGACTGTAGATTTTTATTTTTCTTTTCCTAATTCCCAAGAAACTTGTTAAAATAACAGGCCATTTCTCATAACATTTTCTGCAAGACTCTTGATATTTTATGACTGGTAGTTTGATTTTTATAAAACTTGTATTAAAATAGTTTATATTGCTTCAGCTAATAGTGAAAGAGTGTCATGACCAGAGTGTTCCTGAAAGTAAAATTTAGAAAATATATATGAAAGAAAATGGGGTAATTTGTAAGATAAGAAGATAAAAAGCATTTTTTAAAAATGCTTATCTTGAAAAGTAACAACAAGAAGTTTAAGTGTGGTTTTGCTGATTTTTCTCTCCAACTATTTGAAGCTATAAATGACTTAACTCAGTAAAATTCCAAATGTAATTATCTTCTGTACTTAGCCCAAGGCTTTCCATATATCTCTACACTGCTGTCTTGCATACAAAATAGGTTTTTCAATAGCTGGTAACTATATAATGTACAACATTGTTTTAATTTCCCCTTCTTTGCTAACCTCTTGCCTACACACAGACACTGTCGCAGCCGCCCAGCCAGAGCAGCAAGGTACAGGGAGACAGAAAGGACTCAGAAGCATTTGGAAAGGCAATTACACAAATAGCTCACACCTTTGCATCACAATCAATATATTCCAATTTACCCCCTTTTGGCAGCTTACAAAAAAAAAATATCAGCTACAAGCAGAAAAAAAATAATTGCAATAATAATAATAATAATAGCACAACATGTAGAGTATTAGTACATGAAAGACCACCAAACAAGCCAGGTCATGCAGTGTTGGGAAATAAACATCAACCATTTCTCCCGTGTAGCAACAACTCCAAATGAAGGGGACCACATTCCCCTCGCCCCCCTCCAGCCCCCCAGGTGCTTGTAAGAGCATTAGATACAAACTGATGGCTTTCCAGTCAGCCTGGTTAAGTCTCCTATTTCTTTGCAAGTTACGGTTTAGGAAAGAGGAAATGAAGCTGCAGTTTCTTTTGATGGTTTTTAAAACTACCACAAGAAGGTTTTGAAAGCTGATTTTCAATCACAGGGGGAAAAGCAGAACTCATTTTTTATCGCTGTCAAGAATTGGATTTGATTAATACTGAGGTAATATTGAAATAAATTTTATTTTACCTGTAGCTCTAACTGCTGTACAACCTGCATTTGTACTCTACATTGGGCTGTACTTCTATCATCCAGCGCATGCTCACTGTTGAGATGTCTGCAACAATACACAGAAAATCATTAAGTGAAATGGATAAACAAAAAAGGAAAAAAGTAGTTACCAGGATGAATAAGCAATCTGAATGTTATCCAGCACGTTTTCATCAATATTGAGATTTTAAAAGATAATTTTGCATTTTTTTTCCCCTCTGTGCTGCTTTGGTTTGTGTTTCTTCCCATCACTCACTCTATCTCCTTTTATATTACAGTCACAATTTTGCAGCAAAAGGCTCATTTATACATAAAAGAAATTTTGCAGAACACTTTTTTTTTTTTCCTCCTTTAGGCAAATGAAAACAAGATCAAGAAATAATAGTAAAATAATTTCCTATGTAATTTTGCATTACATTACTATAAGATGCTGGATAGACCTAAATGGACACATGCAATACGTGAATAATTAAATCCCACAGAACCCTCATGTTTACATGATTTAAAAAAAAAAAAAAAGAGAGACGGGATTGTGAAAAGAACAAAAAAACCATATAAAATTTGGTGTATAAGTATGTGTAAAATATGTACCAATAAAAGAGAGAAAAAT